>NW_006408568.1:15700079-15736611 GCF_000296735.1 Chrysochloris asiatica
ACCATACTTATTCAACCTGTATGGTGAGCAAATAATCCGAGAAGCTGGGTTATATGAAGAGAAATGTGGCATCAGGATTGAATCAAGACTCATAACAACCTGCAATTAGCAGATGATACAACTTGCTTGCTGAACATGAAGAGGACTAAAACATTTACTGATGAAGATCAAAGAGCACAGCCTTCAGTATGGATTCCATCTCAATGTAAAGAAAACAAAAACCCTCACCAATGGACCAATAAACAACATTCTTATTAATGGAGAAAAGATTGAAGGTGTCAAGGACTTCATTCTTCTTGGATCAACTATCAACACTCATGGAAGCAGCAGTCAAGAAATTAAAGGACGTATTGCATTAAGCAAATCTGCTGCACAAGACCTTTTTAAAGTGTTGAAGAGCAAAGATGTCAGCTTGAGGACAACGGTGCACCTTACCCAAGCCATGGTACTTTCAATAACCTCATATTCATGTGAAAATGGACAGTGAATAATGAAGACCATAGAAGAATTGATGCTTTTAAGTTATGGTGTTGGAGGAGAATATTGAAAGTTCCATGGGCTACCAAAAGAACCAATAGATCCGTTTTGGAAGCGCAGACAGAGTGCTCCTTGGAGGCCAAGATGGCCAAATTTCATCTCTCATACTTTGGACATATTGTCAGGAGGGACTAGTCACTGGAGAAAGATATCATGTTTGGTAAGGTGGAAGGTCAGAGAAAAAGAGGAAGACCCACAACGAGATGGATTGGCCAAGTGGCAGCATTGATGGACTCAAGCTGGCAACAGTAATGAGGTTGGCCCAGGATTGAGCAGTGTTTCATTCTGCTGTGCATAAGGTTGCTGTGAGTCAGTACCGACTCAATGGCACCTAACAACAACAACAGGCATCTTTGAAATTCAGTTCCCATTAATTTATGTCCGATGTATTTCCTAAGGTCTGTGGGAATTGGAGTCCTAGTGTGGTACTGTGGGATAAAGCACTGAACTGCCAAGGTGGTTTGCACTGCAAGGTCAGTGATTCAAGCTCACCACACCAGCCACTCCTCAGAAACTCAATACAGGGTCTCTACAGGTTGGAACCAACTTAATGGCACTTAACAACAAACAAATGGGGAATTGGAGTCCTGGTGTGGCACTCTGGGATAAAGCACTGAACCACAAGGTGGGTTTGAACCACAAGGTCAGTGGTTCAAACTCACCAGCCACTCTTTGGAAAACCTATACAGGGTTGCCATGAGTCAGAACCACTTGAAAGACACTTAACAACAGCAATAATGGGGAATTAGTGGCTGGTTTTCTGAAACCTACCCTCAGGCTCAAAGTATCTAAATGCACAAAATACAACCAACTGAGCACAGAGGGAACATAAACGGCATCCTTTCCCCATTAAATGAAGAACTTTGAGGGGGTGGTGGTGGTATTGTCCACTTCCTCTTAATGAAAGATGATTCCCATTTCTAAGAAGTGGGAGGGGAGGATTTACTTTTTGTGAAATTATTTCTTAGAAGAGCTAGCAAGTCAGCCTTACGAGTATGGAAAGTTTATGTGTTTGAACTGTCCTCAAAATATAGAATACTTAGCACAGTTATATGGAGCAAAGGAAGGTTGGTCAGTGGCTCATAAAATTAAAAAGTATACAGACATTTTTGCTGAGACTACTGGAATCTTCATATTGTTAGTCCTAGGCTGTCAGGGAGGTATGGGAAAAAAATCCTGGTATCTTTTTTAAGAGCAGCTTTGTAATCCCTTTTAGATCACTCATTTCAGCTGGATTCAAAGGAGCTAGGCCTGTAACTCTTTGCATGAACAATATAGGTTATGGGAAGAGTGGATAATGCAGGTCATAGACAGAATGATGAATTATTGAGATTGGCATTTTTATAGGACATCTGTCAAAGATTAATATCAACATCATCCCACAGGTCTTTTGTTTGCTATGTGATCATGTTGGTTTTCTCTTTCTTCCTCCCCTCACGCCCGCCCCCTCTGCTGGGTACTCAGTACCTAACTCTGGCTTAAATTTTAAAGGCAGTAATTAAGCCCTTGAAACTTCTGGTGCCAAAGCTGTTTTGCAGCACTGTTAGTGTAAATCACCATCCTGTCCCACTTGGGGCTCCTTCCCAGAAGCTGTCAGAGGCAAATCCATGTTTATGGGAGAGTCTCTCGACGCTTTATACTCATTGAGATAAAATTAAGTCAAAGAGCATTCAGTTAAAATGGCAGAGTAATTAAATGAGCTGCACTGTGTCCCACCATTTAAATTGCATCAAAGACTTAAAGCTAGAGGAATGAGAATGTGGGAGCCATGTTCTTGCTGAGCAATTCTGGGTTTCTGCAAGTACTTGTGTGCTAATTAGGTCATGGAAGATTGGAGATTTCACAGTCTCTTCGGTGTGTACTCAAAAAACACACAGACGCTTTGAGGCCCCCGTGTCAGGCCAGAAAGTGGACGAGAATTGATGGAGCACCAACGGGAATTTCTCTGAATTGGCTGTTTGGAGAGAGTAGATATGGTCCGTGGACTCAGGGAGGTTGCAGATTAGTAGGGAAACCAATTCTACAAACAAGGGTACAGTGAAGAAAAGAGAGGGCATAAGCATGGTACAGGAAGTTTGGTTCTAAATTAGTATTAATTAGGGAAATTTTTAAGTTTTGGTTGTTAAGTAAATGAAAAGCAAACCTATTGTCTTTGAGTTGGTGCCAATTTGCGGCAAGACTATGTGTGTCAGAGCAGAACTGTGCTCCCTAAGGTTTTCAGAGGCAATTTTTTTTAAAGTAGATCTTCAGGTCTTTTGAAATATCTTTTTTTGGTGGGGAGGGGGGTTAAAGCTTTTTTTGTGAATTGAGTGATAATTTACATGGGTTTTCCATTCAACCTACCATATTTTGTTTTATTGCAATGATTACAATCCCCTCCATGCACCATCAGTTAAGATGCCTCTATTCCCTCTTTCTTTTCTTTCTTTCTTTCTTTTGTTGTTAAAGTTTTTATTGTGAATTGAGTGATAGTTTACTTGGGGGAACATTGGTTTTACACTCATCATTTCATTACAATGATTACAATCTTCTGAGATGTCTTTGAGCAGACTCAAAACCTCCAAAATCTTGGTTATCAGCTGAGCATATTAACCATTTGTACCACCCAGGGACTCTAGAAAGCAACTAGTCCAGATATCTAGACTTAAAAGAATAAACTTGAGCATTTTCAACCGTGAACCTTTTTCAAGATTGCCCAGAGAGGTTAATACAGCTGGTAGTAGCAAATCCTCTTCATGACACATTAAGATTTAATTTTTTTAAAACCAGTCAGCTCAGTTCCACTTTTCATTGCACATCTCTACATGGTCTTATGCAGGGATTTCATCAAATTGCTTCTTATCTGGATGTACCATATACTTGGGTATGCCCATCATCCTCCACCAACATTCTTCTTGCAGCTCAATAGTTAAAGCTTTCCATCTCGTTAATTTTGCTTGTGCTCACTCCTTCTCCACTTGGTCTCTGCATGCCCTCCGCAACTCCCATCCCTCCACCCTTTATATTCTAACTTTCAGTCTGGAGTCTACTTTCTCCAATGCCTTTCTCTAAACAGTAGCCTCCGACCACTCCAGAATGTGTCATATTTAGCTCTTCTCACCTGAGCCCATTGTTTTGTCTATTCACTAACTTTGTCACTTTAATGTGTTGGTCTTTGAGAATCAATATCCTTCATTTTCCACATATTGTACAGTACTATAGTGTCATTAAATTACAGATGTTTACTAGGTCAAATTCTGGACTGCTAACCACAAAGTCATTGGTTCAAACCCACTGACAACTCCTCAGAAACAGGGTCACTATGAGTCAGAACCGACTCAATATCATTTAACAATAACAAGGTTAAATTTCAATAATCCACCCATGATAAACAATTCTTAGATTATACTCCTTAGCATATTTCAAAAGTACACTCTTTACTATATTTTAATTTACTCCTCTCTATCTTCAAGGAAAGAAACTGGGTTATATGAAGAAGAACGTGGCATCAGGATTGGAGGAAGATTAATTAACAACCTGCGATATGCAGATGATACAACCTTGCTTGCTGAAAGTGAAGAAGACTTAAAACATTTACTGATGAAGATCAAAGACCATAGCCTTCGGTATGGATTACATCTCAATGTAAGGAAAACAAAAATCCTCGCCACTGGACCAATAACAACATTCTTATCAATGGATCAAAGATTGAAGTTGTCAAGGACTTCATTCTTCTTGGATCAACTACCAACACTCACGGAAGCAACAGTCAAGAAATCAAACAACGTATTGCATTAGGCAAATCTGCTGCACAATACCTTTTCAAAGTGTTGAAGAGCAAAGATATCAGCTTGAGAACTAAGGTGAGCCTGACCCAAGCCATGATATTTCAGTAACCTCATATGCATGTGAAAGCTGGACAGTGAATAAGGAAGACAATAGAAGAATTGATGCATTTGAGTTATGGTGTAGGAGGAGAATATTGAAAGTGTCATGGGCTGCCAAAAGAACCAACAGATCTGTATTGGAAGAAATGCAGCCAGAGTTCTCCTTGGAGGCCAAGATAGCCAAATTTCGTCTCTCACACTTTGGACATATTGTCAGGAGGGACCAGTCGCTGGAGAAGGATATCACGTTTGGTAAGGTCAGAGAAAAAGATGAAGACCCCCAACGAGTAGTGAGGTTGGTCCAGGATCGGGCAGTATTTTGTTCTGCTGTGCATAAGGTTGGCACCGACTTGATGACACCTAACAACAACAACAATCTTCAAGGAAAGGAGCTCTGGTAGCGTAGTGGTTACGAATCGGGCTGTGAACCGCAAGGTCAGCAGTTCAAAACTACCAGCTGCTCCGTGGGAGAAAGATAAGGCTTTCTGCTACCATAAAGACTTACAGCCTCGGAAACCCTGTTCAGTGTCGCTATGGGTCGGAACCTACTCAACGGCACTTAACAACAACAACAACAACAACAATCTCACAGTTAGCAGTTTAAAACCACCAGCTGTTTCGTGGGAGAAAGATGAGGCTTTCTGCTCCTGTAAAAATTTATAGCCTCAGAAACCCTGTACAGGGTCGCTATGAGTCAAAACTGACTCCACGGCACATAACCACATCAAATCTTCAAGGAGAGCTGGTGGCACAGTGGTTAAGCACTCTGCTGTGAGCTGAAAGATCAGGGATTCAAATCCAACAGCAGCTCTTCAGGAGAAAGGTGTGGCAGTCTACTTCCATGAAGATTTACATATGGGCTTAGTCATCTTCTGGGGCAGTTCTACTGTGTTCTACATGGTTGATATGAATTGGGAGCCACTCAGTGACAATGGGTTTTATCCATTTTCATAAGTTTAATTCTCAACAGTCCACCCAATAATTATAAAAATCTCTCATTCCTCTTTAGCACTGACTTTTCATGCATTTTAAGCTCAACAATGATTGAGTGGGGAGTAGTCATCTAGGAGATGTTCTGGCAGCATTTTCTTTAGTTTTGCTAAATTCCTATAAAGCCCCAGCATTCTGTTCTTGATCAGTCTTTGGTGGGTGACTGGCTTCTGTACCAATCAGAAGGCACAGGAAGTCTCCCCTATTAAAGCCAAAATTAACTTAGTATTTGGGGTCAGTATGCTCTTGTCTCTGCTTACAATTGCTTTTAGAGGAGTCTTTTGGGAATCACTGCTATGCTAAGCACCTTGCATTCCCCTGGCCTTTGATACTTGCATGAATACTCAAGTCATGTTTGACTACAAAGACAATGGTTACTCATAATGTCCTAATTTGTTAAATTCTTGTCTATGGTACAATATTCCAGTTTCAGTCTCTGTCTGCCTCCACTCTCCAAGAGCTTTCCTTAAACTGACATACTAGATGACTTATTTTCAATAGAAAATGTATTGCTGAAAATCCTAAGATTCCAACTTCATATGGGGAGAAACTAAGATTTACACAAAGCTTTATAAAAACAGAAATGAAGATAGAATTAGCAGTTGCAAGATGAAAGTCAACCAAGAAGTCTGTCTCTACCACCTGTTATAAGTAGACCTGGGACATGAACATTTGCTTTGACTAAGACAACATGCCCGCATGAACCAAAGAAGGAAGTCATCAACATCCACTAGTTTTAGACATTTCCCTTCAGACTATTTATCAGACTTTCACATCCATATTGACATGAGTTTTCCCTTCTTTATATCCTTTTGCTGAGTGAAAAAAAACAGATGAGCTGTGAGGTTGGTAAGACAGATGGGAAGGAGAGTAGCTGTTTGAATGATTAGGAGCTGACTATGAGGTTTGATCTTGCAATGAATGCTGTCATGAGAATGGGAAAGCAACTCACCTTAAGAATTCTGGTTGCAACTTCCCTTTAAATGTCTATAAACGTCTAAAAGGCAGCTCTGTGTGGTGAGCTCGCTGCACCCTTCATATCACTAAGCCTGGGGTCTTGTAAATAGAAAATGCTCATAAAAGTATTGCTGAATACAGAATGAATTAACATTATCATCACCACTAGTGTTGGATTTCCATATCATACTCCAGAGCTAAACACAGTGAGATACAATCTTGTTAAGATAATGTCAAGGTTGGAAAAATATGGCAGAGGTAAATTTTTCTATTTCTTTAGGATCAAGATTATTATGCACAGTAATAGGCTGAAAACAGATTAGAAAAAAAAATTCCCTGACACAAATAAGGGTTAGTGTTACAGAAAAAAAAAAAAAAAAAGGCAGAATATTTAATGAAACACAGAGGCATTTAAAAAGATTTACATCATTGGGTGCCAGAGAATTTTGATACTTCCTGATAGCACTTTATGTAAAACTGAACTTTAAAAGAATTTTATCATTCATTTTAAACTTAATTTGTGTATTCAGTATTAACTAAGAAAGATACAATTGTGATAATAGAACTTGCTAACAGCAGCTACCCGGGATTACACAACCTCTATTGTATTCTGCAGTTGTTGTTTTGCATATTTCATTCACTGGAGGGAAAAATATTATTATAATTTGTAATTTTCATATTGCCAGATTATTGTGCACTCTCCAGTGATTACGCTCTGTATTTGTTTGGAATCTGTCAATTTCTGCACAATTGAATAAGACAATTTGACTTCCCAAACACCAGAAGACTCTCAGAGAGCTGCATTTCAATTGAAAAGACTACACTTATTTCTCAGGAATACAAGCTCAGCATTACCATTTGTTAAACTGCCTACCCATTCCATTTCCTTTCCCTTCCCTGAAGCTTAACTCTGTTATTTCATCTTGCTACAATAAAATTTTCAAGAATAAAACCTTAAAAACTATTTTCATGCTAAAATAAGGAGTGTGGGAAATGCAATTATTTTAAGTTTGCTGTATGTTGCCATTGCATTATACAGATACAAAAATTGATGTGGGGTTTAAATGCATAACTTTCTTGCAGATTCAAAACAATTTCTACAGCATTTAATGTAGCAGTTTTAGAAACCATTTTCAAAAATTATTATGTTAAAGAAATTCTCTTTAGTCCTCGTTTGTTGTCCACATTTAACAATGATCTCCTCAGCTCTCACCTAGCCCAAGACCTTCACCTAGCCCTTGGTCAAGGAACACAATCTAGATATAATGACAGTATCTACTCCATGAGGTTATTAGAGGAATTAAAGTATAAAGAGTAAATATATGTAAGTGCTCAGATCACTGTCTGACACAAGGTAAGTTCTCAATAAATGTTGTCACAATTATAAAAACGGAGACCTTGTGTGGCACTATAGGATAAGCACAGAACCATAAGGTCAATTTGAGCCTTGAGGTCAAAGGTTCAAATTCACCTCGGAAACCTATACTGGGTCGCTATGACTCGACAGCACTTTACAACAACATTGTAAAAGCAAAAAATTCTAAAATTTGTGGGATGCATTGACCTGGAGAGGAGAGAGAGAACAGGAAGGGCTGGTTGGTCCAGAGTGTGGTGAGACCTGGGGACACCTGAGCCCATGGACAAGGCCATAGCCATGGATGGCTGGAGCTGAGAGTGAAGCATTCAGCTGATATCAAGTGAGGGGAGATGCACAAGAATGCCCAAACTTGTAGATTATACTCATTTGATCTAGCTTCGATGGCTTGATATCAGAACTCAACTAGAAGATAAAAAAAAAGTTTCTGATAAAGGAAACAAGTGTAAATTGCTATATTTTGACAAACTTGACCTATACTTATGGATGCAGTAGCTCAAAATACCAACTGAGAGTGAAGGAGTCTTCACAACAAGTATCAATCCTATCCCCTCTGTATATAGGGTTGATAGGGACGGGCAAGTTAGACATTGGCTACCTAAAATGGGGAGTCCTGGTGTGGCACTGTGGGTTAATGCACCAGACTGCAAAGTCATTTGAATCACAACATTGGCAGTTCAAGCTCATCAGTCACTCCTTGGAAACCCTATACAGGGTTGCTATGGGTCAGAATCGACTTGATGGCACTTAACAACAACAACAACCTAAAATGGTGGTGGGGGTGTGGGGGCGGGGGGACTATAAAGGTATGAAGTGAGTGGCTTACAAGTTTTCAGGAGGAAGTTTAGTTTCAGAGTGTGTGGGAGAACGTAGAATCCTCACTGAATGGTTCTCATCTTGTCTAGATGGTTCTGGTGAAAAATTTGTAGAAACGATTCTTATGATTCAACAGTAAGTAATTTTTATCATCACTGATTGCAACTGTAACAATTGTAAATGTAGAAGTTCTGTAATAAAAAGGGGGAGTAGTTAATCTTACAGTCCAGGAACAGAGGACCCTAAGACCATCAAGGAAGAAGAGCATGAGCAGAATGTGGGACACTATTCAGAGATGCAGCAACACTAGAGATGGAAGGAGAGATGAGGACATGGAGAGACAGAACAACTGAGGACTATAGACTCATGGAAAGAGATGGGCTGTGTGCTGGTGGTCAGGAGGCAGGCTTGCAGAATGTGCCCTTTCGTTGTTTAAATTATTATATATTCCAGAGTGTTTTTGTGTATACCCCCTCCCCAAATAATAATAAATAACAGGAAATAGAAGCAAATACTGCTTCTTAAAAAAAAAAGCAAATGATGATGCATGGAAGAGATTGTAATCATTGCAATGAAATTAAAACCGATGTTATCCCATGTAAACTATCACCCAATTCACACACACAAAAAACACCTTGTAGCATGAAGATAAGCACAGGGCTTGGGCAAACACTGAGGAGAGAAATAGTCTCAGATTACCCCTTTTGTAGCTGGTTGTGAAGACTGACTTTTGTTGTTGTTAGGTGCCATCAAATCGGTACTGACCTATAGTGACCTTATGCACAGCAGAACGAAACACTGCTCAATCCTGGGCCAACCTCACTACTGTTGCCACGCTTGAGTCCATCGATGCTGCTACTTGGCCAATCCATCATGTTGGGGGTCTTCCTAGCTATAACAAATAAAAAGAATCTGGCATATTGTGTGCTCCATAAATGTTAGCTCACATAATCTTCACGGCCTCTCCTTCCAATCTTTGTTGCAAACATCTTGGTTGCTCAAAGGTAGATTAAACTGTTTTTATTAAGGTATGTTACACTGGTAGGTACAACTGATTGATGTAATAATATTTTTAGAATAAAAAATAGGCCAAATTGTATGAACTTCATTATATGTTTCCTCAACACAGTTTGATCCTTTTTGAAAACAGAAACTATTTCTCTAAAAGGTTCTGATCAAGGCCAGCAGTTCGGAACTACCAGTCATTCCACAGGAGAAAGATAAGGCTTTCTGCTTCCGAAAAGTTTTACAGCCTCAGAAACCCTATGCAAGGTCACTGAGTCAGAACCAACTCCCCAGCACACCACCACCACCAAATATCTAATTCCAAGATATTTTCTTTTTCTCTTAGCGCACAGTTTTTAGAAGCATGAATAAGAACAATCTGGGTGTAGACATGCTTGCATCTAATTGATATTATTATTGCCCTTAACAGCATCAACTATTTTATCTAAACCTCATTTTCCTCAGTTGTTAATGATGAAAAATCATACCCATATAAAGTATTATTCTGAGAATTCAAGAATATAATGTGCCTAAAGTCTCAGCTCATTCATTTATTCAACAAATATTAGGTGAACATCTACTCTGTTCTAGAGGTTAGGATATAGTAAACAATAAACAAAATTACCAGCCCTTGTGGAGATTATGTTCTAATGAGGAAGAGAGAAAACATTTAAAAATAATAAATGTATAGCAAATTTTATATGCATTTGCATATTGCTGTTATTACTTGCCATTGAGTCAGTTCTGATTTCATAGTGTGACCTTTCAGAAGCAGATTGTCAGGACTGTATTCTGAAAAATCTCTGGGTGAATTGAAACAGTCAACCTTTCTGCTAGCAGTTGAGCACTTAACCATTTGTGCCACAAGGGACTTTGGAATTTATTTAAAATTACAGTGAAATTTAGAGTCCTGGTGTGGTGGTATAGGATAAACAATGGGACTATTAACATCAAAGTCAATGGTTCAAACCCACCACCAGCTCCTAGTGTGGCCATGAGTCAAAACAGACTCGATAACAGAACTGTAAAATTTGGAGCCCTGGTAGCATAAGTACTTGGCTGCCAATGGAAGTGCCAGTGGTTCAAACTCACCAGCCTTCTCTAGGGAGAAAGATGTGGAAGTCAGCTTCCATAAAGATTTATAGCCTTAGGAACTTGGGAGCAGTTCTCCTTTGCCCTATGTTGTTGTTGTTAGGTGCCATCGAGTAGGTACCAACTCATAGCGACCCTATGCACAACAGAACAAAACACTGCCCAATCCTGGGCCAACCTCACAATTGTTGCTACGCTTGAGCCCAATGATACTGCCACTTTGCCAATCCATCTTGCTGGGGTCTTTCTCTCCTTCTCTGACCCTCCACCTTACCAAACATGATATCCTTCTCCAGAGACTGGTCCCTCCTGACCATATGTTCTAAGTATGAGAGACCAATTTTGGCCATCCTGGCCTCCAAGGAGCACTCTGGCTGCACTTCTTCCAACACAGATTTGTTGGTTCTTTTGGCAGCTCATGGCACTGTCAATATTCTCCTCCAATACCATAACTAAAAAGCATCAATTCTTCTACAGTCTTCCTTATTCACTGTCCAGCTTTCACATGCATATGAGGTTATTAAAAACACCATGGCTTGGGTCAGGCGCACCTTAGTCCTCAAGCTGACGTCTTTGCTCTTCAACACTTTAAAAAGTGCAACAGATTCAGATTTGCCTAATGCAATACGTCATTTGATTTCTTGACTGCTGCTTCCATGAGTGTTGATAGTTGATCCAAGAAGAATGAAGTCCTTGACAACTTCAATCTTTTCTCCATTGATAAGAATGTTGTTTATTGGTCCAGTGGTAAGGATTTTTGTTTTCTTTACAGTGAGATGCAACCCATACGGAAGGCTGTGCTCTGATCTTCATCAGTAAATGTTTTAAGTCCTCTTCACTTTCAGCAAGCAAGGTTGTATCATCTGCATATCACAGATTGTTATTGAGTCTTCCTCCAATGCTGATGCCACGTTTTTCTTCATATAACCCGTCTCCTCGGATTTTGCCCTAGGGGATGGCTATGTCAGAATTAACTCTATGATTGTGGGTTTTTATTTATAATAACAATTTTAATACGTTGAAGAGTAAGGTGGTGATGTCAGTTCTAACTCATGGTGACCCTGTGTGGGGTTTCTGAGGCTGTAAATCTTTACGAGAGCAGAACCCCTTGTCTTTCTCTCACAGAACGGCTGGTAGTTTTGAACTGCTAACCTTGAGATTATCAGTCCAACTTGTAACCACTACACTACCAGAGCTCCCTTAATAGAGAATAATAAGAACTAGGAAAGACAATGAAACAAAGTAGGAGAGGGGAAGATAAAACATAAGGAAGAGAAATTGAAATTCAGATAAGAAGGCCTACTTGAAAAAAGATTAGGGTGTGGTGCCTATTGTTTTAGGGGCCTTGATGTCAGTTCTGACTCACAGCAACCCTATGTACAAGAGAAGGAAACACTGCCTGGTTCTGCACAATCCTTACCATCTTTGCTATGGGTGAGCCCATTGTCTCACCTACTGTTTTAATCCTTCTTGATGAGGGTTTTCTTCTTTTTCATCGATCCTGTATTTTACCTACTGTGATGTCTTTTTCCAGGGGCTGGTTCCTCCAGAAGCACAAGAAATTAAGTCTCAACATCCTTGCTTCTAAGCAGCATTCCGGCTATACTTCTTCCAAGACAGATTGGTTCATTCTTCTGGCAGTCTGCATTTAATATTTTTCACCAAAACCATGATTCAAAGGCATCAATTCTCTTTTAGTCTTTCTTATCTGTTGTCCAGTTTTTACGTGCATAGGTGGTAGTGGTGTGCTGTGGAGTTGGTTCTGACTCATAGTGACCCTGCATAGGGTTTCTGAGGCTATAAATCTTTATAGGGGCAGAAAGCATCACCTTTCTTTCCTGCAGAACAGCTGGTAGTTTCAAATTGCTGACCTTCAGTTTAGCAGCCTGACTCGCAACCATTACGCTTCCAGAGCTCCTTACATACATAGGAGGCAATGGAAAATATTGTGCACGTAGTCCTCAAAGTGACTGCTTTGCTTTTTAGAACTTTAAAGAAGTCATTAAAAAAAAAAAAGTGTTTCTTTATCCATACTGAAGACTTTGATCTTCATCAGCAAATGCTTCAAATCTTCTTTGTTTCAGCAAGTAAGGTTATATCATCTGCTTATTGCAGGTTAATAATGAACCTTCCTCCCATCCTGATGCCACATTCTTCTTCACATAGCCCAGCTTCTCAGATTATTTGCTCAGTATAGAAACTGAATGAGAATGATGAAAGGTTACAGCCTTGACACACATCTGTCCTGTTTTTGAACTTTGTAGCATCCCCTTTTTGTGTTCAAACGATAGCCTCTTGGTCTATGTACAGATGCTGCATGCTAATGTTAAATGCTATGGAATCCCCATTCTTTGTAATGCTATTCATAGCTTGTCATGATCCATGCAGTCAAATGCTAACACATGTAAATACTTAAATACTCAGTAAACTTTAGTCATTAAATTATTACACATTTTCCCCTCCTCTGGAATTGCAGTGTTGGCAAGCTTATCTTGGAATATACTAATTTCAAATTATAGTTTGGAGCTGTCACATCTTGCTTTTGTGATTAGGTTTAATTGTCATTCATATTACTCATCTGTGTTACTGGCTACCACTGTTGATTTTCTCCTTTCTTGGTACAGCTCTGATAATCACATCTGAAGGTTCTTTTCTAAAAACAAGCAAGTATCATTCCCTCTAGGGTGATCTTGCCTCCAGAGAACTGACTAAAGCATTTGCTTTTGCATCTTTCATAAGGATCTGTCTCCATGAAAGGACTAGTTTGCTTTCCACAATTGTTTCTCAGAAAATGCTAAATTATATAAAAGAGTGTAATGTTCAAAGAGGACTGTGGGGAGCCATTTGCTCAAATGTGGTTAGTAGTGCTAATGGGATTTGCACAGCTTGCTTTGAGGATTGAACCTTTAGTCTGTCAGAGAAGATGACATTCCAAATGACAACATAGTCCAGATAGAAATCTTTAGTGTCAACATATTTGGTGTCTGACTTAACATTATACTACAATCAGAGGTCGTGTGAGCATAGTGGTGAGGGTTGTCCATAGTAGCAAAGAAGGTGAGAAAAGAAGCTAAACAAAATTCTTGAATTTCTAAGGCAAGAAAGAATTTAACCTGATGTTTCTTTTTATGTCATCTTCTCCCTATTCTTTATGCCTCTCAAACGTTTGAACATGTCCCTTCTCTGCTTAGGCCAATAATGATTTATTAATGGTCTACCATGTTGTTGTTGTTGTTGTCAGGTGCCATGGAGTCAGAACCAACTCATAGCGACCCCATGCAGAGCAGAACGAAACAATGTCCAATCCTGGGCCAACCTCACTACCGCTGCCACACTTGAGTTCATCAATGATGCCACCTGGCTGATCCATCTCTGGCTGATCCATCTCGTTGGGGGTCTTCCTCTTTTTCTCTGACCCTCCATCTTACCCAACATGACATCCTTCTCCAGCGACTGTTCCCTTCTGACAATATGTCCAAAGTATGAGAGACAAAGCTTAGCCATCCTGGCCTCCAAGGAGCACTCTGGCTGCACTTCTTCCAAAACAGATCTATTGGTTATTTTGGCTGTCCATGGCACTTTCAGTATTCTCCTCCAACACCACAAACTCAAAGGCATCAATTCTTTTACAATCTTTGTTATTCACTGTCCAGCTTTCGCATCCATATGAGGTTATTGAAAATACCATGGCTTAGCTCAGGCACAACTTAGTCCTCAAGCTGACATCTCTGCTATTCAACACTTTAAAAAGTTCCTGTGCTGCAGATTTGCCTAATGCAATATGTCATCTGATCTCTTGACTACTGCTTCCACGAGTGTTGATAGTTGATCCAAGAAGAATGAAGTCCTTGACAACTTCAATCTTTTCTCTGCTGATAAGAATGTTGTTTATTGGTCCAGTGGTGAGGATTTTTGTTTTCTTGACATTGAGATGCAACCCATACCAAAGGCTGTACTCTTTGATCTTCATCAGTAAATGTTTCAAGTCCTCTTCACTTTCAGCAAGCAAGGTTGTATCATCTGCATATCGCAGGTTGTTAATGAGTCTTCCTCCAATCCTGATGTCATGTTTTTCTTCATAGAACCCAGCTTCTCGTATTATTTGCTCACCATACAGGTTGAATAAGTATGGTGAAAGAACACAACCTTGTTGTGTGGTCCCACTAAAATAGAGTTGACCTTAGTGACATGAATGGAGTGAAGCTTTCAAGATCGTTATTTACTAATGTAGCTTGACTCAAAATGAGAAGAAACAGAGAGTAATTGAAAACAACGATTAATAGTTAGAACATGGAATGGATGAAATACGAATCTAGGAACATTGGAAGTTGTCAAAAATAAAATGAAATCTTTGAATATAGATGTCCTAGGCATTAGTGTGGACTGGTAGTAGTTATTTAGAATCAGACAATCATATAGTATGCTATGCCAGAAATGACAAATTGAAGAATAATGATGTCACAGTTATTGTCAAAAAGAACATTTCAAGATCTATAATGAAGTATAATAAATGCTATCACTGATAGGATAATTCCCAAATATCCATAGGTCCACAAGGAAGACTAATTAATATGACTACTATTCAAACAATAGTCATCTGGTGTTGTTAAGTGTCATCCAGTCAGTTCCGATTCACAGAGACACTATATAGAATTTCCAAGGAGCAGTTGGTGGGTTTGAACCACCAACCTTGTGGTTCTTAGTCCAGTACTGATCCCATAGTGCCACACCAGTAGTCTAGATCACAATTATTTGAATAATAGATGAGTCGCCTACCACTCATCTGTCACTTTGTCATACCCTGGTGTGTTGATGAAAGCTATGGCACTGGTATTTTAAATGCCAGCAAGACCACCCCTGGTAGACATAAAGCTTCTAGACTCAGACGGACTAGGAAGAAGAAGAAGTAGACTGCTTCTGAATGGCTAGCTACTGAAAACCTTATGAATAGCAGCAGAACACTGTCAGATATAGTGCCAGAAGATAAGCCCATCAGGTTGGAAGGTACTCAAAATGACTAGAGAAGAACTGCCTCTTAAAAGTTGTTATTGTTGTTGTTGTTAAGTGGATTCCAACTCATAGTGACCTTGTTTAGGTTTCCAAGGAATGGCTGGTGGGTTTGAATCACCAAGTTTGTGGTTAGCAATCAGTACTTATCCTACAGCATAGTAGAGTTGACTATGATAACGTGAATAGCACAGAGTTGTCCGTACCTTCATTTGCAGATGGAGCACAACTGAAAATGAGGAGAAACTGCTATAAACATCCATTAATTATTGGAACATGGAATGTATGAAATATAAATCTAGGAAAACTGGAAGCTGTCAAAAATGAAATGGAGCACAAAAGGACAGATGTACTAGGCTTTGTTGTTGTTATGTCCTCAAGTCAGTTATGATTCATAGCAACTCTATATATGGTTTCCAAAGAGTGACTGGTGAATTTGAACCGCTGACTTTGTGGTGCAAACTGACCTTGTGGTCCAGTACTTATCCTACAGTGCCATACTAGGCATTAGTGAGCTGAAATGTACTGGTATTGGCCATTTTCAATGATACAATCGTACGGTTTACTATGCCGTAATCCACTACATATGCCAATTGATTGAGGGAATGGAACTCTACATATAGTATATGAAAATACATGAAAAGGCTTATCCTTTTGCCTAAAGGAAATACAAAGCTCTTAGAATAGAAACAATTATGAACTAAATACTTGCTTTTTTAAAAACTTAGAACAAAAAGATCATGTTTTAACAACTTATTACCAGATGCTATCATGCAAGTTACCTGATAAGAAAAGTATGTCTTTAAATGTGAGGGAAGATTTAGGATATAATAATATCCTAATATATAGCAAACAACTAGCAAGGAATGTTAAAGACAAAGTTTATGCCACCAATTCACCAGGGCTATCACCCAAAGTAAGGATCTTCAAAATCCAATATACACTCTCATTTCTTCTAATGGATTCCTTGAACACAAGGACTATTATTCTGTTTCATTTCTCTGAACGCACTAATGCATAGTAGATGCTCAACTAATGTTTACTCAGTTTAAATGAATCCCATCTCTGGCTGTACGACTGTTTTGGTATTGGCTTCTCTGTAGAAGCTCACACATAATAACAACTTAATTTTTAATTGATTTTGTTCATTGTGTATGCATATTCCTTATGTGAATGTGGAAGTTTCAAATCTTAGCTCTATCCTCTAAAAATGATTTTTAAAATCTTTTGAGCCTTAATTTTCTCATCTACAAAGTGGCATATATTCAGGTAACGTATGTAAAGTTCTTAGCACAGGGGTTTAATCATCATAGCGTTCTAATCACCATTTTATAGGTGAAGATATAAAAAAGTAGATAAATTAATTTATCTTGTGTGGTTCATACAATTAAGAGAAGACTAAGTCTATAGGTCAGATCTCCTGCTTTCCAGGCTCTTCTTTTGCCTGCATTGTAATGGAGATAGCCATCTGCAGTGGAGCCAGGGACCCCTGCCCCAAAGCAAATTCATAAGAATACATAAATACACACTTACAGTATAAAAATAATATTGTGAGGACGTTCTCCTTGACTTTGAATAGTCAGCTGAGGATTCATTCTGATGGATTTCATGACTGTGAAAATTTATAATAATTTCACTGCCTTGAGAAAAGTGAACAGAAACCTCACAGGTAAATGTCTTGCGTTTATTATCGGATGTGGCTTTCAGAGGAGCGTGTCAGCATTAAGAACTTTGCTGACTTGAGCAGAGGAGAAGTCCTGAACTATGGGCTTTCCATCCATGTGCAGATATTTCCTTTACCCATCATCAGTATTATTATTATTTTAATTATTTGAGGTTTATTGCCTGCATTTCACAATTTGAAGATTTTGTGTAAAGATCCTGTTTCCCTCAGACAATCAGAAGATAAGGCAACAATTGGTCCACATTCTTGGCACAGCTGGCTGAGGACAGTCTTTTCCTTAGGCAGGCTTGTCCTCTCTAGTTGCCCATAATCCCATCCAATCAGCCTCACTCACTTAAATTTTCTGGCTGCTCCTGGAGGCATTTGAGTTTTCAATCCCACTTTTAAGGCTATTAACAAGGGTTGGGATCTTGTACAGGAATCTTAAAGCAACATAAACATCATTTCTCTTCCTTAGTCACAGCTTGTATCTTCCTTATCATTTCTTGTTTTGCTTGGTAGCTTTTTCTGTGTGGGTTCTACCTCCTCTTCTAGGTGATGTCTCCTTGTTAGAGATGCTCACAGAGTGCTGTTTCTTTCTGATTTATCTACAACGGTGGCTCTCAGTGGTACAAAAACATTTCTGTTATATGAACTATCATTTTCTCTGGTTTAAGTAAAGTTAGCTTCATATTTGCTTCAATGTGTCACAAAATATTTTCATTTGAATGAATTATTTGGACAGCTTGTTGATACTTGCAGTGGAGTCACTCTGACACATGGCAATGTTATACGTGTATATAACAGAATGAAACATTGCCCTGTCCATGCCTTCCTCATGAACATAGGTATCTTTGAGTCCAATTATTGTGGTTATTGGATCAATCCATCTCATTAAGGGCTTGCCTCATTTTCCACTTTAAAACATGTGGTGTTGTTTTTTAGTGATTGGTCTTTCCTGATGAAATTCCCAAAGTATGTAAGCCAGTCTTCACGTCTAAGGTACATTTTAGCTGCATTCCTTGTAAGACCGAGATGTTTGTTCTTTTAGCAGTGCACGGTATATTCAATATTCTTTGCCAATATCAATGTGTTGTTGCTGTTGTTAAGTGCTGTCTAGTCAGTTCCAACTAATAGCAACCTTGTATAAGGTTTCTACAGAGCAGCTGGTGGATTTGAACCTCCAACCTTGCAGTTCAAGCTGACTTTATAGTCCAGTGTTTGATACTACAATGCCACACTAGGAGTCCATTTATAAATTAATTCATCTGTTTTGGATGGGGCAGTGAATATGATACACATTGCACAAACATATGTTTTTACACAGAGTCAGTATTTAATCATTCATGCCAACAAAGAGGAGAGAATGAATTAAGTGGCTCAAATTGTGGTAGATATAAGCATTATTTAGTGTGTGTGATATAAAATAAAACAGACTCAGTGTCACATTTATATCACTCCAACTTCATAGCACCTAGTTATAGACTTTTAAGACAAGAAGCCAAAGGATACGGCATGCAAAGCAATTTTTTCAAAATGTTCATTAAATAAAACCCAAAAAAATTACCCTGAGGTTTACTAAGAGTTAAGCTATGCAGAAGAGACATTTAGAAATGTCAACTTGGGAACTATAATTTCAGTGTACATGCCAATATGAATTTTCACATGGGCTAAACATTTCATTTCAAAATAGCTTGAACAATGCAATGTTTATCTTCATTCTGAGGACATACCAATATGACCTGCTGCATGGAAGAAATATTTTTTTGAAAGGTAATGTTGGAGAGACTTTCAGCAAAAAGAAATAACTGAACCAGAAGAAGAAAGAAGAGGGAAAAAAAGCATAATCGGATACAATTTGATGAACTTGACCTACACCTGGATACAGTAGCTCAAAAGAGGGAACAAATCCTTACAGCAAGGATCATTCCCACCCCCTCCATACACACAGTAGACAGGGATGGGCAACTTGGACATTGGCTACCCAAAATGGCAGGGCTACAAAGGCAAGAAGTGACTGGCTTACAAGCTTTCAAGAGGAAACCTAGATTCATAGGGCACAGAGGAAGGTGGAATCTCCACTGAGTATTATACAATCTGTCTAGGCGGGACTGATGAAATGAAATCCGGATGGATCTCTTGTGATACAATAGTGAATAATTGTTGTCTGGACTGCTTATGAGGGTTGGAATTGTAAAGGTAGCTGTTTTTTAGCAAGGAAGGGAGTGATTAACTTTTCAGCCTAAGAGTGGAGGTCCCTGGGACCATCAAGGGAGAAGAGAGGAGAGTGGGACCCTACCCAGAGAAGCAGTGATGCCTGAGATGGAGGCAGAGACGATGACATGGAGAGATGGAGCTGTTGGGGACTTTAGACACAGAGAGGAAGAGAAGCTGCATGCTGATGACCCGGGGGTCATGCTTGTAGTGTATACCCTTTGGATGGTTGATGATAGATGAAGGGGATTGTACCATAGCAATGAAATGATATACTATAGGATGAATGTAAAACTACTGTTCTCTAATGTAAACTATCACACAATTCACAATAAAACATTAAAAAAAAAAAAAAGAGGAGATAATTGGAAACTCTGCTAAGTGTGGATAAGGATGTAGGGCAGAGGTAGCTCTCATACTTCTATCTACTAGGGCAGATATGAATTGGTACCACTGTTTGGGATAATACTGGCAATATCTGATGAAGTTGAATAGGTACCTACTCAGTGACCTCCACCTTCTACTTTTAGATCTGTCCTTTAGAGACACTGCTTTGGATGTGTATGAGAAAACTTAGACAAAAATGTTTATGGCAGTAGTCTCTGAAATTGAGGAAAACTGAAAAGTTAAAGGTCCGTCAGTAAGAGAATGGATAAGTCAACTATGAGATGTTCAGTGGAATGCATGCAATAGTGAAAAGAAATGAATTAAAGATACATTGTTGTTGTTGTTAGGTGCCATCGAGTAGGTGCTGACTCATAGCGACCTTATGCACAACAGAATGAAACACTGCCTGAGCCTGGGCCAACCTCACAATTGTTGCCATGCTTGAGCCCACTGATGCTGCCACTTGGCCAATCCATCTCATTGGGGGTCTTCCTCTTTCTCTCTGATCCTCCACCCTACCAAACATGATATCCTTCTCCAGTGACTGGTCCCTCCTGACAGTATGTTTGAAGTATGAGAGATGAAGTCTGGCCATCCTGGCCTCCAAGAAGTACTCTAGCTGCACTTCTTCCAACACAGATCTATTGGTTCTTTTGGCAGCCCGTGGCATTTTCAATATTTTCCTCCAACAACGTAACTCAAAAGCATTAACATAAATAAATTGAACAAACAGGTTATTGAGCAAAAAGAACAACTTACAGTGTGACCTAAGTAGTATGATGACACATGAAATTTTGAAAATCCAGAAACCAGTGCTACTCATTGTTATGGATATATGTGTGTAGTTGTTGTTAAATGCAGTCTAGTCAGTTCCAACCCATAGTAACCCTGTAGAAAGTTTCTGAAGAGCAGTTGGTGGGTTTGAACAACTAATCTTGTGGTTTACAGTCCTACGCTTGTCCAACAGCACAACATCAGGACTACATACATGTACTAATAGTTTTCAAATTTTTCTAGGAATGAGAAACACTAAAACTTGAATAGTGTTTGGTGTTTCTGAAATATGAGACAATGAAATAGAATCAGTGAAGGGATAAAATGGGCTTCAACTGCATTTATATAATATAAAATATGAGAGCAAGCCAATAGGTATTGCTACTAGGGGCCCAGTTCACACATGCCTGGATTTATTCCTAACAAAACATGTTTAAACATGTATCCATGATCAGTGAACGGCTGCAGATAAGTTCTCTCAACAATAACACTTCTCTTAGTCTCTTTAGGTGCCTTCAAAAATGACAAAATACAAATATCAATCAAAATAGAACAAGATCCAATGAAAACAGTGACTTCCCAGAAGGTCTGCTGGGCCAATTAATTTCAAGGCCAAGGGGTCAGCTCAGGTTATGACAACTGATTTTTAGGAATCCAAAGGTATAATCTTAGTGGTGGTGGTGGTGGTGGTGGTGGATAATCTTGGTAGATGTTCTCAAAGGACATAGGATGATCATGGGGCTTATTAGGAAGAAGTTTTAAGAAAACTGCATTAGTGAAAAAAAGACCAGCAATGTTGCTTTGAGGAATTTTTCTCCATGACGTCAATACACTTGTTCATTCTTAGGGTAGCAAGGGTTGTCCCTAAGAGGATTTCATTGGGGGATCTTATCCTATAGCCTTCTCCCTATAGCCTTCATCCTATCCCTTTGGATTATTTGTTCCCCAAACTCAAAGAACATTTTTAAAAGGGCATAATTTGAGCCCCTCAAAGATGCCCTTTTGACATGGTGTAATTGAAGATCACAGAATTTTTCACTGAAGAACTTGCTGTTGTTAAGTGCCATTAAGTTAGTTCCGACTCATGGCAATCCTGTAAAGGACTTCCAAGGAGCAGCTGGTGAGTTTGAATCATCAATGGTGGTTATGTGCTTTAGAGCCAGTTCTGACTCATAGTGACCCTGTTCAGGGTTTCTAAGGCTGTCAATCTTTACGGGAGCAGAAAGCCTCATCTTTCTCCCACGGAACAGCTGGTAGTTTCGAACTGCCAACTTTGAGGTTAGTAGCCAGACTCATAACCACTATGCTACACCAGGACTTAAAGAGATGGAAACACCACTTTGGAGTTGCATAGCTCTAGATGCTGAGAAGCGGTGACTCCATATTTTGGTATTTTTGTTTAATAAAGAGTTGTATGATTTTGTAACGATACCTTTTGACGTACTTTAGTCTATGAGTCTGAAGCAAAAATGGCAAAATGGTAGTCTTTTTAGAAGCTGAGTGGGTAGTACATGCACATTTACATTGAAAAAAAAAATTTTAAGTATTTAAAATAAAAATATTAACTCTACATCACAGAACTTGATTACAAAATAACAGTTAATGAAAAAACACAAAACATTAAATGGTTTATCATTTGTGAGAAACTGCCGTTCATTTATGAACGATTCAATGGTTATTATGGGATAAACAACTTGATTTCATTATTGTGTTATAAAGGAAAATGGAAGTATGGCAAAGTGGTCATTGGACATGGTGAGATAATGGGACAATTTAATCACATCCTTTACTTTCCAAATTTCCTATTATTTTAATAATCAGAAGCAAGATTTAAAATTTTAACTTCCAACCCCTATTTTAAAGTAATTTCAAAAATGATTCATATTCAGAGCAGTACCCATTACACATGGTTGGTAGGTTTCCCGGGCTCCAGATGACTGTTGGAGTATGCCCGAATATTTTGCCTTCTTTCTTTGTACATTGCGTATGTGACTACAGTAATGCTGTGTTGTTAGATACTGTTCAGCTGATTCGGACTCATAGCAACCCCATGTGACAGCGTAGAACTGTCCTACAGGGTTTTCTAGGCAGAAATCTCTGTTGCAGCAGATTCCCAGATCTCTACCTTGTGGAGTCACTGGGGAGGTTTGAATGGTCAACTTTTTGATTAGCAATGTTGCATTAACTTTTTTTTTTTTAGTTACGTAGTCTAGAACAGTTTTATTACTGACTCTAGAGTCAAACTACTTGGATAAGATTTCTGGTTCTGTCACCCAATTCACAATGAAACCTCAGGCATTTTATTTCATCTACTTATACTTCAGTGTCTTTGTCTATAAAACAGAGAAAATGGTATAAATACATTTCACTGACTGAAATCTTCCTTCCTAAACTTTTTTTGTTTTGTTAGCTTTTTATTGTGAATTGTGTGACGGTTTACAAACAAGATTATCAAATCCACATTCAGCCAACTGTACACCTTGTTTCATCTCAATGATTACAATTTCTTCCCTGCAATAACAGTTATCCTACTTCTTCATTGTGGTTCCCCATTTTCATCTTATATTTCACAAGTGAACAAGCAGCCTTGCATTAACATTTGTTTGTCATTGTTGTTAAGTGCTGTCCAGTCAGTTGGTTCAAACTGACTTTGCAGTCCAGTGCATTAATCCACAGCACCACACCAGGACTCCTTGCACTAACTATTGCTCCTTAAATGCCTAATAGCCTAACTGCATAGAAAACCTCATAAAGAAAAGCTTACATAAGACTGTAATCCCAGGCATGGAAGGAGGGAAATGACATGTAAAGTGGTGCACTATAGTGTTGGCTGTGATTTCATGAGAAAGCACATGGAGTGGACCCAAATGTGATCAGGGATGTCTCCAGACAGGCTGTCAGAATCAACACCCCTTGGAACAGTAGTCCATCCAGAGGAGGAAGGAGAGGAATTTACTGCAAGCTACTTCCTGTATCTCATCTACCAAAAATAGTTCCATAGGGCATTAACTCCCTAGCACTTCCAGGTTCTGTCACATGAACAGACAAATAGCAAACTCCAACACTTCACTTGGATCCAGAAACTGTGGGATGAGCCAAAGGTTTGATGGGTCTAGTGTAATTAGTCCAGGTGTCAGTGACTGTGGCTCTCTCCATGGTAGGTGAGACAGAGATGGTATTGAAGGAGGGAGGCCAACCCTACGGGAGCCAACACAACTGTCACGGTTGGAAGATGACTGAGACTCTCTGTTGAACCAGTAGCTAAAAGCCTGGGAGGTAGTTGATGTTCAGAAAATGTGGAGAAGTGCAGTAATTGGTCCATTGCCACCCATCCCTTGTGCCACTCACATGCACTCATATCTTCCCATGATTCCCGGCTCTCACACCCTGAGAACAAAATGTCCTCATTTCCTCTCCTAGAGGGGTAGTTACAAGCCCAGTTCTTTGTGGTGGTGGCCAGTCACCTTCTCCTACAGAGCTTTAGGATCAGCCCTGGACGGCGAACCCCAATGTTGGAGGTTCAAACCTACCAAGTACTCCTTGGAACCCTATACAGGGTTGCTATGAGTCAGAACCAAGTTGATGGCACTTAGTAACAACAACAGTAAACCAAGCTCCAGTTCCCTTTGTCAGACAAGTTCAAGTACTATAAATAATGCTCACCAACTATTTCCTCTACTACAATTACAGATTTTCCCCACCCTTGACTTCTCTGGGGTTTTGTCTGGTGAAGTGATCCACACCCTGTTTCTAAGTCTTGTGCTGCCTTGCTATTGTGGGTTGTATGACCTCAATTGCTTATTCAGTTACCTGTAATCACATTAATGCGAAGAGATGCCCCTGTGAATCCCCTAGGTTTCAGATGTATTCTTTCTCCCCTGCCTCTGTTTAGCAGCACCAACCCGAGGCCCATCACCTAGCCCTTCACACCTAGCCCTCCACCTAGCTTCACAGCCAGCTTCTTGGGCAGTTACATCCTACCCATGATGTGGTATTTTAAGTCCAGAAATGAAGGAACCCAAGTTTCCAGGATTTGGTTCCTTTGGATCTGGGTGGCAATGAAAGCAATGGTAGTGGTGGCCAGGACTTCTTAGAGTGAGTAGTTCCAGTTGAGTTGATGGTGCCTGGTGAGTCTGGAGAGCTGAGTGTCCTTGTTGTATAAAACAATCTGCCTAGAATCACACACGATTCCTAATCCCACTATCACTTGCACATGAATGTGTATTGCTACAGACACGTTGTTGCTGGTAAGTGCTGTGAAGTTGGTACTGACTCATAATGACCCTGTGTAGGGTTTCCAAAGAGCTGCTGATGGCTCTGATGACCTTGTGGTCCAGCGTTTATCCTACAGCAGCACACGAGGACTTGTGTATGAATGTTATTATTGTACTTTGCTGTATTGGACTTCATAGATAATGTGTATTGTGCACATTAGTGGTTGGGACTACCCTCCATCGAGCAAGTCTGTCCGTGCTATTGTTTCCCAACATGTGTTCACTTTGTGTCTTGATGTCATGTTTTGATATTTCTCACAGTGCTTGAAACTTTTTCATAACGTTATTGCACACCTAGACTACGGTAGAGTATAAACATAACTTTTATTTTCTTTGGGAAACCAAAAAACCCCCAAAAACCTTGTGTGACTCATTTTTATTACTATCACTTTATTGTGGTGGTCTGGAACTGAGGCACAATATCTCTAAGGAATGCCTGTGTCACATTTTTCAGAAAAGAAGACTGACAATTTGGGGTGCATACCTGGGCAACGGTAGAACCACTATGTGAACCCGGACTGTCTAAAAATTGCAACCTGTGCATTCTTTATCCTGGTCGATGCTAGTTTTATCTTGCCTTTCTTTCTCTTTCTCTACATCTAAATGTGACACATCTCACCAATCCAAAAATTCCATGCAAAATGTGGCAAAAAAACCTCTCACAAAACAAATTTTGGCGTTGGGTGGGGAGGCACAGTGGTGATGATCAAGCATTTATCTCACTTCCAACTAACAAAATAAGAGTTTGATTTATTACTATGATGAAAAGCCATTTAGCTAAATAAGTGCACCAAGTAATATGTTTTAATACAACAAATAAACTACAAGGGTAAGTGAAAAATTATCTGCATGGTGGTTGTTTTTAAACGCCTGTCCATGTCCACAGCTGATCACATCAAGTGGTCACAGAAAATGATTCTGTTGAACAAGTATTATGTTGCAAGTCATTTGTACATCAGCCATGGTTCTACCTATGAAATAATCCACGGAAGATTGTTTTAAAAAATCCGTGCAAGATAGGTACTAAAACAACTCATGAAGAGCATAAACAGGTGTTTGACCAATGCACAAAGGAGTGTAAAAGTTTCTTTAAAAAATCGTTACAAGACATGACCTGGATTCATCACTACCAGCTTGAGAGTAAATGGCAGAGTATGGAATGAAAGCATCCTCAATCGCTGACCAAGATAAAAGTTAAAAATTCAACCATCAGCTAGAAAACTGATGCTTATAGTTTTCTGGGATTCTCAAGGGCCAGTATGGCAGCACTATCAGGAAAAAAGTTTAACAATCAACAGTGCTCATTACAGTGAGATGCTCACTGAAGAGCTGAGCATTAACCACAGAGAACTGCTGTCCAGGGGCATTGTCATCCTGCATGACAATGCATGTTCACACACCTCTGCCCACACTGAAGAAACTCTGCAAAAACTTTGTTTGGAGGTGTTAAAGCATCCTCCCTATAGTCCTGATCTTGTGGCATCAAACTTTTACCTGTTTGGTCCCCTGAAAGCAGCCCTTTGAGGACAAATATTCACCTTTGATGAAGAAGTGAAGACAGCAGTGCATTTGTAGCTTACAGCTCAGTCTAAAACATTTCTTAATAGGGGAATATGAAAGCTTGTTGACAGATGGACAAAGTGTATTGAAAAGGAAGGTGATTATGTCAAAAAACGCTATCTTCGTCTTTCCTAAAAGTTAATTAAAATAAAATCTACAGTCAGGGTGTGGATAATTTTTGACTTACCCTCATATGTTAAGTAGGATGTGTTGTCATTCAGGTTGAGGTTGACATCATCAAATTTCTTGATGTAATTATTCCCTTCTGTCAATTTTGCTGTTGTACTTCATTTCATCAGCGAAAGTCTCCAGTCTTTACACAGCAGCCACCCAAGGTGGTGTCCACGGCAACTGTCCTATGTGAACACTGATCCTTCCAGCTTGCACTGTGCTCTCTTACCCACTGAGAACAAAACCGCACCAAACTCCAGCACAAAAGAAAGTCGTGAACGGCCTGACTAGGTTAAGCACAAGAAAGAAAAGTGGGTTTTTGTTGACAACGCGGGGAGACACTTAAGATTTGTCTCCACTGATTCCATTTAGAAGTTTCCTGAAAACATGATCTGTTTTGACTTTATTATACCTTTTAGTCTTCAAATTTTTATCCTCAAATGTTCTTCATGTGGCGGCTAGGGTGGAGGTGCAGTGAAGTTCGCTGTCAGCAATACCACAGAATATCAGGCAAAGCAGATCCAGGGCAGAGCTCCAAAACTTAGAACCACAGATGTAGGGCTATTTAAAAAGTCTGAAGGCTTATAGATACTGGAACTTGAAGCTGAAGTAAGAAATCGCGTACTTTCGAATCTGCAGGGCTGGGCTCAGAGGCCCAGAGCCGACATCTTGGGCAAGACCAAACGACAACAAGGGGAGCAGAAACACCACAGAAAAACGCTGTGAGAAACTTGGAGCAAAGGTGGACAATACACTTTGTCAGTTTTGCTTTGTTCTGATTTTCTTTTCTTTTGGTATCTGGTCATTGGTGTGCCTACTGCTTGCGCACCTCCATTCTGGTGACTAGAGGGGGAGCCTGAGCAAGTGGACACCCCCTACCCTCACCTCTGGTGAGTTCTTCTGCCACGCATGCGCACATATACTCAGCCCAAGAGCAAGCCTTGAACGGTTTTTGTTTGTTTTTTGTTTTGTTTTTTAATACGGGAAAGGGCAGGACAGGGCTATAGTGAGGACAAAAGAGTTTAAAAACAAAACAGGTCGAAAATTAAATTAAAGCCTGAAATACGTCATAACAACCAACAGTGGCATCTTGAAATCTCTCAGGCAGCTTTGAAAGCAAGAAGCTGAAGAGAGGATGTTAAAGTTATACTCATATTAGGCTACAGATTTATTTTTTCCCTCTCTCCCGCCTCTCCCTTTTCTGTGATTATAGACTGCAGTATTCAGTCTAGTTTTTGTTGTTGTTGTTTTGTTGTTTTTTTTTTTCCCACTGGTGCTGTTTTGCTATTATATGCTCCCCCTTCTACCTTTGGGGGACTCTTTCTCTCCATACACAACAGTCAGCAACTACTGCCATATAGCCAAGATACAATCACACTCTATAAAACACCAAAACCCAGGCAAGAACCAATACCAACTACCATATACCAGGGAAACAGAAAACACCTGTGTAAGTGACTTTGAGTTAAGCAACCTCCTGTTATCCATTCATGGTGCCGTGGGTTAATGTACTGGACTGCAAAGTCGGTTTGAACTGCGAGGTCAGTGGTTCAAAGCTCATCAGTTGCTCCTCAGAAACTGTAAAGAGGGTTGCTATGGGTCAGAACCAACTCAATGGCACTAAACAACAACATATAAAGTTTCCAAGGCTGTAAATCTTTATAGGAGAAGGTAGCCTCATCTTTCTCCCATGGAGAAGCTGGTAGGTTCGAACTGCCAACCTTGCAGTTAGCAATCCAGTGTGCTAATCATACAGTGCCACAACGGGGTGAAATTAGTCAGTATTCCTTCACCTCCTTTGCCTACATGCCTTATATTCATTTTTCACCTTATCTGCTATGAGGGAAGGGAAAGGAGCATGTTACACTTGTGATACTGCAGATGACTAGGGTAGCAGAAGTTATTGCTTCTTCTAATCTTTATGCCTAATACCTACTTATAATAGTTTTAACAAAGGAAATGGTAAATGTATCCATACCAAACAAAACCCACTGCCATCAAGTTTATTCTGACCCAAGAGGACAGACAGGGTAGAACTTCCCCATAGGGTTCCCAAGGTTGTAAATCCTTACTGAAGCAGACTTCTACATCTTTCTCCCATAGGGTGTCTGGTGGGTTAAAACTGCTGATCTTTCAGTTAGGAGCCAAGTGCTTCATCACTGCCCCACCAGGGTTCACTAAATGTATATATGATGGTGGTGGTTGTGTGCTATGGAGTCCTTATAGCAACCTTGTATAGACTATCTTTGTGGGAGCAGAAAGCCTCACCTTTCTCTAGCCGAGTGTCTGGTAGTAGATTCGAATGCTTACCTTGTGATTTGCAGCCCAATATGTAACCTACTGGGTCGGAACTGACTCCATGGCACATAACCACCACCACCACGTTACCAGAGCTCTCGTGGTGGTAATGATGGTAGTTTGAAACTACCAGCTGTTCCGCGGGAGAAAGATGAGACTCTCTGCTCCAATCAAGATTTACAGCCTCGGAAACCTTATAGAGGGTCGGTATGTGTCAGAACCAACTCCTCAGCACACTACCACCATCACCACCACAAGATCTCACCCTGCTTAGGGTCGCTATGAATCGGAACCGACTCGACGGCACTTAACAACAACATAAGGTTTCTGAGGCTATACATCTTTACAGGAGCAGAAAGCCTCGTCTTTCTCCAGCTGTAGTTTCGAACTGCTGACCTTGAGGTTAGGAGCCCGACTCGTAACCACTACGCTACCAGAGCTCTTATTTCTAGTGAAGTAGCAGGATTGTAATCACAGAATAAAATGACTGAAAATAGTAAGGTTAGAATATATGGTAATGTTTGGACAAAAAAAGGATAAATACACAAGTTCCTTGAGCAGAAAGTCCCAGACAGGGTAGGCAACTATTAACGGTCACACAGAATTCTGACAGTCATGCTTATTAAAAACTTGTAACTATATGTTTTAGTGCATGGCCCCCAAAAAAATCCAGAAAAAAAAATCCTAATAGCCTTAAGCACAAAGACACAAATACCACCATAGAATTTATTTATACTTTATTAACAATGTGGCTTACAATTTTTTCAAGTAAAAAGGGTTCTTTTCATTTAGAATAAAAATTAAAATATAACTCTGATATAGATTTTCATTTATGTACATGAAAACATATATACAGAATATAATCTTACAGCAAATGAATAACATGCCCTTTTGTCCTGCAAATTTCCAAACTAAAAACACCAATTTTCCCCTTTTACACACAAAAACATACACAAGATATGGATTAAATTTCAATACAAACTATTCAAACTGGAATGCAAAACAGTAAAACAGATTTCAACATTCACAACTAGGGGTAGTTTATGTTTCTAGATATCATGCTAGCTCCCATCTGAACAAGATATGAAATCATCTTCTTTTTTTTTTTTTCTTTCTGTCATTTAAAAGATTTGTCTCACATTTCCCATCATAAGATGAATTTCAGCATATGATTGTCCTAGAATTTCCACTTGTTATTCCAGGCTTCTCTTTGGCCCGGCTCTGCCTTGGTTACATTTTGCTGGTGCCAAAACATAGCTATTTAAAACAAAACCATTAAAATGGAAAGCCAACAGGTGAGGGAATTGTTTGATTGTTTATTATTTATACAAGGGAAAAGTTTAACCTGAACCCAAGGCCACGCCATGTGTCAGTAATTGTTAATTTTTTAACTAAGTGGGCCAAATAGGATTTTATCATATCAGGTTTGGGATGAGAATCAAACAATTTTAACGTTCAACCAAGTTAAGAAAAGAAAAGAAAAGAGATTTTTCAGAAAAGAACGGTGAATACAGAAAGACAGCATTAAATTCCCATAGTTGCCAATATTACTTTCCCTTGCTATGTATGTAATTATTGTGTCAGTAGGCATGGGGAGTAAGTATCTCTTCAATAATTTCTCCTTTAGAAACTTTAGGTACCTTAATTTACTATTTCTCCACAGAATTTCACACTTGGTCACAGCTTTTTAAAGACAGAATGATCAAAGCTTGGGTTCATCATCTTAGCCAAAATGCAGGTCTTGTGTTCAAATCACAACAAAGATTTAAATATTATTGTTTTAGTTCTATATACAGAAATAAATATAAATGGGTGCACCACAAAATAAGTATGAAAACCAAAACCAAGGGCGGGACAGCTCTTAGAAAGGGGTGTTTGGTTTAAGAGGCAAATCCCAGAACTTGCCTAATACAACTCTCAAATTTCTAGGAGACAGATTAAGAAACTGAGACCAATCTTCAAAAGGCTGGTCAATACTAACCTTCTAGAGATTTCTGGAAAGGGTCAAAGGAGGCAGTGTTAACAGTTTGGATCATTTTCATTTATCAAGGGAACAAAGCAAAGTGACCACAGGCACGGATCTTTCAAAGAAGTTTGTAAAGCAACCGAATAGCTGTACAGCTCAAATACTGTGTGATCAACACTTTCATTAAGTGAATTTAATTGTAAAAGGGACAAATGAGTTTTCCATGCTAGGGAACGTTGGAGGGGGGAAGGAGACTGTGCTTTTGAAAAGCAAACAATTTCTTCTGCAGTGCCAGTTGTACCCTGTTCTTTGTGTTTTTCTGTGTATATTGTGTATATGGGATTTTTTACAATGCAGCATAAGTGAAGACATTAGGGGTAGAAACAGGCTCCTTACGTTCCAGGAAGGGATTAAGTGATACACACCTGACCTCAAAGTTGAGGTGGCACTTCTGTTTCTCAAGTTACACAGATTTCCAAGTGTCTGTTTGGCTGTGAGGAGGAAAAACACACTTTGTGGTCAGTTCTGGAAGGTCATGAGTGGAATGATGCACACAGAGGAGAGGAGTGTGGTCCTAAAGAATTATCAAGGAGAGAGAGAGAAATGGTGGCATCCAGGGAAGGGAGGATGGGACATGACTCGAGAGTTCAGACAAGAAAAATTTTGGTTTAGCAGGTATGTGGTATTGGAGTATGCATATAAAATAGAGGTTTCCAGTCATAAGATACATGGATACAAGACAGCACAATGTTCCCTGGGGGTTCAAGACAGAAGCTGGTGAGAGGTGAAAACTTGAGAAACAAATCACCAGTAAAAACCAGTTGCTTTTGAGCTGCTTTCAACTTATGGCAACTCCATGTGTGACAGAGCAGAACTAACTCCGGGGAGTTGTCAGTGGCTGACTTTTCAGAAGCAGATTTCCAGGCCTTTCTTCCAAAGTGCCTCTGGTTAGACTTGACGACTGTCAACTGCCATCGCAGCCAAGAGCAATAACCTTTTCTACCACCAAAGGGCTATGACCTTATAATCTTGTCACAGAATTGCTACTGATGTGAAGAAGTACTCCCAGAATCACAGAAATACCCAAAGAAAGTAAGCCCAGGAGGACACTGGCAGTACTCCGAGGAAAAGCATCCTCTTGGTCCTTACATGCGCCCTGGTTCTCCCTGAGGGTTGGGGAGACTGCACACAGTAAACTCTATGATGATAACCCAGGGCTGGGTTGCCTTCTGCCTGTGGTTATGACCATCTCCTCTTAACCAATCACACACAAAGCTGAAAGTGAGGCAGTGACTGGTACCATGCAGAAAGGCTAAAGCAAAATGTCACGTTTAGTGATGAGACAGTCTTGGGCAATGGCCTTATGGGAAATTCTCCAGCAAGGGTAGCTGTGTCCTGCCCTCTAGCTCCTCTGGGCAGGCTTCAGAGATTCTCAGATGCTGTACTTACACCAATGGGCCACCTCTTTAGCTCTTTGGAATAAGTAGAAAGAGCATGAGCAGGAGACATCGTTTGAAAGTACAATGTTGTAGCCACCACCTTCCTCTGTCCCTGTTTCAAATGCAACAGAAATAGCTCAGTTTGAAAAGGTCACAGTGAAGGATCATAAAGGAGTCAATGCCAGGAAAATGCCAAAGATCTTGAAATGGATACCCTTTCCAACCGTTCAATAAGAGTTTAACTACGCAAGGCTAAGCATTTAAGGCCAACGAGGTGGCTAAGAAGGCAGGGGTGTGAAACTGAGAGGAGGTCAAACCTGTAGCTTAGAAGAAATCTGACTGCAGGCCAACCACAAACCGCCATGTACCTTTCCATCCTGACAACGGTACCTGCCACCCGTGTCTGAGACATCGCCCCTTCTATAGGAGGCCCCAGGCAAGTCCATTAGTCACTTAGCTGGGGGGGAGACTAGAAATTCTCAACCTCAAAGTACTTGTTTTCTATTTTCATCTGTAACAACTAACAGAATATTCAAAGAGATTATCATTAATAACCAAAGTTTTCCAAATCTGGTAACAATGCCTTAAAGCCTAGCAGAAATATGAGTAGCTAATGAAAACCCACCACTTTTATTAATGGAATTACTGAGACTGTTGTCAAAGTGAAAAGATCAAGGTAATTATTGTCAAAAAGCAACAGAAGTGGTAAAGCGTCTGCTTTTAAGGGTCAAATTGTGAACAATCTGAAGACTTAGTTGTCTTGCATAAGATTGTTATTGTTAACTGCTGTCAAGCTGATTCAAACTCATAATGACCCTGTATAGAGTTTCCAAAGAGCAGCTGGTGGGCTTGAACCGTGGACCTTGTGGTTAACTGAAGTTCTTATCCTTCAGTGCCACACTAGGGCTCCTGCAGGAGGTTATCTTTAGGCCACTATATCACAACAGATTCTAGTAGTCCATTAAGAACCATCTGCATTTGAATGACTATATGGAATCACTCAGGGGACAATACAAAGGAAGTGCCTATAGATGACTCAACTGGCATATGGAACATTGGCCATTCCTGGAGTCACTTCCAAGCCAGAGTTAGTGAGCTTCCAGAACTAGAGTTGCAACACTTTCACTTTTCATTTTCTCATTTGGCCAATGTGCACCCTCCTCTCCTTATAGAAGGAGCAGGATGAAGTCAAAGGGAGACATGGATTCCCTGCTACACTAAGTGTCTAAACCTGTCATTTTACAGAAACTGAAGTTCAAGGTCCCAGAGCTAGTCCTCAGCAAAGCCAGGATCAGAGCCGGGGCTGCCTCCAGGAACAGTAACGATGAGGAACTCATGCCTCATTGTCTTACAGTAGAGGCGCTGTGCCAAAGCGGAACAAATGTGGTACTGAAAGAATCTCTCTTATCGTGACCTGCTGCTGTGATCCTTCTAAGGGGATGCACCCATTTACTAAAAGCTTGCCCCAAGTGGCTTCACATTCTGGTGCTCTCTGATACTAAGCTTTTCTTTCAATATATCATTCAGTATTTCTCAGAAGACTAAGGAGTCACTCCCTGAGCTGGTTACAATTTAATTATTATAGATAGTTGAGGTTCCGTCCAAGCCTGTAAAATAGAACTGGTCTCAATAGACATTCTAGATCTCAGTCACTCAAGAAAGAAACAGCCCACGAGATTTTGGCCTTTCTTCTCTCCCCAACTTCCCTATAAAAGCACCCCAACAGCTGATGGAAGTTTAGCTCATCTTTTTAGAACTCCCTTCTGAAATATCAATCACAATACATTTGAGAAGAGCTACCACCAACATTGAAATGCATTGGCAGCACAGGTCTGTAAACCAGTCGCATAGGTACGGATATGAAAGAAGTATTTATAAATGTGCCTGAGAATGGTTACAGCCCAAATCACCAGCAAGTGTCCTTTTCGGTCACATTAAAAAAGACAACGGCTCTGTCTTCACTTTCCAAGGAATGTGGGCCTTGGTTGAGGAAACCCTGTTCAAAGGAAGCTGCCTGGTTTGGGTAGGATAAAGGCAAGATGTGGATTTACATATAAGCTCTTTCATATTCCAGCAGGGTCCAACACAGAACTCAAATTTGAAATCTTTAAAAACGACTGTTGTGGTGGGTGCTTCAGTGTGCTTTAAAAACATAGAACTATCAAACAGGCTGGTGGATGAAGGAAGTCTCGGTCTTCTTGTTTTTGAGTGATTCCATTTCACATATCCTGGAAAAAGAAAAGCTGCAGCCTTGAAAACTGCATCACAGAGGTCACTGGCCAGCTCCTGCGAGGTGGGTCAGTTGGCGTACTGGGTGTAGAAAGCCACTTTTACTCTCTCTATCTGATGGCACAGCTTGATGGCAGGCCCCAACTTCAGCTCCATGCACTCCTGCACGGTAGGAAGAGTCAGCAGGAGCAGTGCCTGGCCATCAATGTCCTGCCGGAAAGGAAAACCAGGTTAGAGAAGAGGACATGGACTCCAAGAGAAAAGGAATTTTCGTGTTATGCTCGATGAACCAGCTCACTGCCACTGAATCAATTTCAACTCGTAATGACTCCATAGGACCGGGTAGACCTGCTGCTTAGGGTTTTTAAGACTGCAGATCTTCAAGGGGGTAGACAGCCTCATCTTTCTCCTGCCCACTGGCTGGTGCGCTCAGACTGCTGCCTAAGTTTGTTAACAACCCAAATGATTAACTCACTGTACTGTGCATCTTGGTGCGAGAGCCACCCCCAGCCCAGGTGTTCCGGAGCTTGTTGACTGCTATGACTTAATGTGAACATTAGAAAAGGTCGTTTTACTAAAAGAAAACGTTGCCTCACTTCCCTGCCAAAATGTGACATTTCACCATCAGGATGGGTGAGAAGATGCTGAAGACATGATGCACCAACTTCACAACGCAGCTTTCCATAGAGCAAAAACACATGCCTTTAGACAAACACAGACATATACACGCATACCCACGTTTATATATATATATATAAACCGTGGACCTTGTGGTTAGCTGTCCAGTTCTTATCCTTCAGTGCCACACTAGGGCTCCTGCAGGAGGTTATCTTTAGGCCACTATATCACAACAGATTCTAGCAGTCCATTGAGAACCATCTGCATTTGAATGACTATATGGAATCACTCAGTTTATATATACCCACGTTTATATATATATATATATATATATATAAACGTGGGTATGCGTGTATATGTCTGTGTTTGTCTAACCTAGAAGACCAGGTGTTATTTGTACACAAGTCAGCTTCCCCTGTTTCGCCTTACTTGGTCCTTCTGTATCTACATACAGCATCCACAGAAAGAAGCCAGTCACGAAATAACTGTCAAAATTAACTTGCTGCAAGAAGAAGCACACAGAGGCTCACCCCAAAGGTTAAGATCATTTCATTGGACAGCTTTGTCTCTTCCCACCTTGCTTCCTATAATAATCTGGTCTTTCTATGGATATGCCAAAATGTAGTTTGACTGCATTACTGGTTTTAACTGCATATTCCAGAAGAAATAATTGGGGCTCAGAGAACGCAGCCCTAAGGTTATAAATAAAGATCATTGGGAGAACTACAGCACAGATTAAACTTTTTGTTGTTTGCCTCTTAGTAGGCTCAGACCTATACCAAGCCCATGGGTTAGAGGAGAGCGACCCCATGGGGTTTCCTAGACTGAAACTGGTTTATAGGAGCAGACTGCCAGGTCTTTTCTCCCATGGCACTGCTGGTATGCTTCAACTGTCAACTTTTGGGTTTACCCTCAAGCATTTAATTATTGCATTACCAGGACTCCTTAAATTAAATTTACTATACCACAGTTTCTACCACTTGGAGAAGCAGCATTACAAGGGCACCACAACCAAAGACTTAATATCCAGGCAGTCTCACATCGATTACGTGTCTCAGATATTACTTATCGAAGCACTTCATGTTAGTATCGTATTTGCTTAAATTAATGCCTTACTTAGCTGTATTGAAAATATTTTAAAAGCATTTATTCACTCAATTAACATTAAGCATTTACTAACTACCAGGCCCTCTAATGGCTGCTATGTGCTCATGAGGAATCTGTACATGGCCCAAGAGGCAGTTGTTCAAACAGAACATGGGAACATTGATGGGTTAAAATTAAAAAAAGGTGT
>NW_006408568.1:15737050-15742586 GCF_000296735.1 Chrysochloris asiatica
CAAAAGCTGGTAAGTGAATAAGAAAGACCGTAGAAGAACTGATGCTTTGGAGTTATGGTGTTGGAGGAGAATATTGAAAGTGCCATGGGCTGCCAAAAGAACCAACAGATCCATGTTGGAATCAGTGCAGCCAGAGCGCTCCTTGGAGGCCAGGATGGCCAAACTTCGTCTCTCATACTTCGGCCATATTGTCAGGAGGGACCAGTTGCTGGAGAAGGTTATCATATTTGGTAAGGTGGAGGGTCAGAGAAAAAGAGGAAGACCCCAGCATCAATGGGCTCAAGTGCAGCAACAATTGTGAGGTTGGCCCAGGACCGGGCTGTGTTTCGTTGTTCTGTGCATAGAGTCAATATGAGTCAGTACTAACTCAATGGCACCTAACAACAACAAGAACAACTGGTGAAATGAAAATTCGTGCACTAGCTTGAAAAACATTTTGGCATCATCTAGCAAAAGTACATAAGTAAAAATAAAATGAAGTACAATAATCACAAAATTAAGAATCATCTTTACCTCTGGTAAAAGTAAAGAAGTGTGATAGGGAAGAAGGTTTTAGGTACACTCCATGATAATATAATGAATGTTCTAGCATTCACCTTGGACTCACTGAATGGCATGAACGGCTAACACACTCTATTGCTAGAGATGCCTCAGAAGGAAAAGCTTGACCATCCACTTCTGAAAAAAAATCAATCAGCATTGAAAACCCTATGGGACATAGCATTCTACTCTGACACACATGGGAAGTAAAAAGAGCTACTGAAATTCTGAGTCCTGGAATACATACCCTAATTTGGGGCACAGTGAAAGCTTCCCAGAGAATTTACATTTTAATTGGGCTTAAAGAATGCATGAACTGGGGTGTGGGGGGGGGGTGCGGGGGGCTGTCTGATTGGCTTCCCTCTGTTCTATCCCTAGTATCTAGAAAAGTGCACTGTTGTGGCACATGGTGGTGGTGGTGGTTATGTGTTGTGGAGTTGGTTCTGGCTCATAGTGAACCTGTACAGGGTTTCTGAAGCTGTAAATCTTTACGGGAGCAGAAAGCCTCATCTTTCTCCTATGGAACAGCTGGTAGTTTCGAACTGCTGACCTTTTGGTTTGCAGCTTGATTCGTAACCACTACGCTACCAGAGCTCCTGTGGCACATGGTAGGGGCTCATTAAATATCTGTGGAATGAATAAATGGGTGGAACTGGCCCAGCTAACCTTAAGAAAAAGGAAAAGGAAAGGTAAAAATTATGGGTTGGTGCAGATGGAAATGAAGCAGGAAAACTGAACTCGATAAATAGTGGCATCTGACTCTGGTAGAGGGGGATCTGTCAGGGGAACCAGAATGCTCTCCCCTAGTGCTTTCTGCAAGGAGCCCTGGCAGTGCAGAGGGTAAAGTGCTTCACTATCAACCACAAGATAAGATAGTTCAAACCCACCAGAGGCTCCCTGGGAGAAAAGACCAGGGAGTTAAGTGCTACTGAGTCGGATTCAACTCATAACTATCTTGTATAGGATTTCTGAGGAGTGACTGGTGGGTCTGAAGTGCTAGCCTTATAGGATTAGCAGTCCGGTGCTTATCCTACAGCACCACTAGGACTCCAGTAAAGAATACAGCCTAGGTGGGAGTATACCCACAAACAGGTAAGGATTTGAAAGGATATTTTGTACATTATTTAACTTTGCTGTAAACATACCCATGAATGTGGTGGAGCACACAGCAGGCAAAATGATGAAAACACCTTAGATATTATCAAACATCTTAAGTCAATGAGTTACTGGGCCTAGGTGCTCAGGATCATAGCCTCAGGGGATACCATGCTTAATTGGCATAACATAGTCCACAAAGGCAATGTTCTACAGCCTACCTTGGTGAGTAGGCCATGTAAGGTGCACCTAATTGGTCTCTCCATGTTTGGAAGAAAGAAAAGTGATGAAAATTGCAGATACTTGGGATCAAATAGTACACTGGAGCAATGGAACAGATGAGCATTAGTCATCACAACTGAGACCAGAAGAACTAGATTGTTCCCAGCTACCACTACCAACTGCTCTGAAAGGGATCACATTGACGATTCCGGATAGAGCAGGAGAAACAGAAACAAAACTCAAAATTATGGGAAAAAAAAAAAAAAAGACAGCTTACTGGTCAGAAAGAGAGTGGAGTAATCCGAGATTATGGCCATCAACCACCTTAAAGAGCTAAATAAAGGAACTCACCCTTGTTAACCCAATTTTCAGCCAAGCAGCAGATAGATCTATAGGGGAGGCAACAACATGGAAGACCAATCATTTAAGATCAAAGGCAACATTTACCTCAGGACGAAAGTGAGAAGGGATGGGAAGATGGGTGGAATGGAAATACTAACCACAGGGAGTAAGCAGGTTAACTGTTGTTGCAGGGAGGGGATTGCAATCATTGAGATGAAACAAATTGTGTGATTTGTTGAATGTAAAACTGATGATCCTCTCTGAAAACCTTCATTAAATTCACAATTATATATATATATATATATATATTTAATGACAGCCTAGGAAACCCTATGGGTCAGTTCCACTCTGTCCTATAGGGTCACTCTGAGCTGGAATCAGCTTGATGGCACACAGTGACAACAACAACAAGGACAGTGCTCTCAGTAGTGTGCCTGCCTCAAGATCTAAAAGAGAGCCCCGGGAAGGAGCTCCGGAGAATCTTCCTCATTCTTGAAGTGATTCTTCCATTGGAAGAAGTGAGGAAAAGGAGGGTTAACTGTAACAAGCTGTAAATACACTCAAAATAAAACCCCCCAGTCATCCAGTGGTAAGGATTAATCCAAAATCTCCAAATCCCCAAACAGAAACTTCAAAAGAGCCACTTGGCTTTCAGTCTTTTCTAAGGCCAACCCAGGCTCTTGCCCCCTGCAGGGCAGACTTTGTGGAGCAGACACAGAAAAGTCAATGCAAAGTTTAGAGAGCTTTAAAGGCCAGGGGCTCCTTTTTATACAGCCACAGGGCTTATCCTGGGGGACACCTCAAACCTGAAATCAACCATAAAGGCATGCCCATTTCTGTATCAATTCAGAAGTTTGATTAAATTCAACTACATACCTATTGGGATAAATGTGCTCGATCCAGCGATCCTATAATGACCATAGTGACTGCTACTGTCAAATTCTATGTTCATTCAAAGTATAAACAATGACAAGGAAGGCATACAGGATGCATTTGCTAGTGCCTGGTATAACACCAGCTCACAAAAGACACTCAAATATTTCCAGAATGAATGTTGTTTTTGCTGTTAGGTGCCGTTGAGTGGATTTCCGACTTATAATGACCCCCTGTGAACTACTCATAGTATTTTCTAGGCAATAATTTTTACAGGGGACCCTAAGCTACTAACCAAAAGGTCAGCAGTTCAAACTCACCAACCACTCCCCAGGAGAAAGACATCACAGTCTGCTTCAGATTTACAGCCTTGGAAACCCTGTGGGGAGGCTCTACTCAGTCTACTCAGAGCCGCAGTTGAGCTGGAATTGATGACAGCATGCGTTTTTGGTAATCTTTATAGGAGCAGATTGCCAACTCTTATTCTTGTGGAACTGCTGGGAGGGTTGAACTGCCAACCTTCTAGTTAACAGTTAAGTGCTTAACTATCACAGCACTAGAACTCTTTTCCTTGAGTTAAGATTCCTTAATGTGTCTTGAAATAAAATTGAGCCTTGAGATTATGTGCTAAAACCACCTAAATACAGCAATTTTACAAAGCTGGGTAATTGAGTTAGGAAAATGTCATCCCTTCATATCTTCTTAAAATATGCTGGTTTGAACTGTGTTATTTACTACCAGCCATACTGCTCCTCGGAAACCCTATACAGTGTCGCTATGGGTTGAAACGACTCGACGGCACTTAACAACAACAACATACTGGTAGTGTAGTGGTTACAAATCAGGCTGCGAACCTTAAGGTCAGCAGTTCGAAACTACCAGCTGTTCTGCGGGAGAAAGATGAGGCTTTCTGCTCCCATAAAGATTTATAGCCTCGGAACCAACTCCATGACACATAACCACCATCACCATACATACCATGGGGGTCTGGTACAGCACTTTAGGATGAGCACTGAACTGCTAACCACAAGATCAGCAGTTTCAATCTACCAGCTGCTCCTTGGAAACCCTGCAGATGTAGTTTTTTTTTCTTTTTGCTGCCAAAATGTATAACATCATTTGCAGACCATATACAAAATTATCAAATTGAATACTAGCCTGCTATAGTTGGTCAAACATTTAATGAACTCACCCCTAACTTGTTGGCTATAGAGTTCTGGTGTGGCACTGTGGGTTCATGTGTTGGACTGCAAAGTCTTTATGAACCGCAAGGTCAGAGGTTCGAGCTCACCAGCTGCTCCTCGGAAACCCTATTCAGGGTGACTATAGGTCGGAACCGACTGAACGGCACTTAACAACAACAAGAAGCTGGAGTCCTGGTGTGGTGTTGTGGGCTAATGCACTGGACTGTAAAGTTGGTTTCAACCACAAGGTCGGAGGTTCAAGCTCACCAGCTGCTCCTTGGAAACCCTATACAGGGTAGCTATGGGTCAGACTGACTTGATGGCACTTAAAATGTGATGGTTGGAACTGCAAGTACCTTGGCAGGGCCAGACCAAATGATTTTGTGGTCCTTATATGGCTGTGGGCTGGATGCTCGCCACCCATGCTATTCACAGTCACTATGAGTCAGAACTGACATGATGGCACTCAACAACAGCAAAATGCAAACCATGCCCCTGTTACACAGGGTCACTCCTGTGGTCTCCCTTTCAAACTCACAGTCTACCATCTGCTCCGGGAACCACAGCTTTGTCCTCACTTCACTCCTGCCATTTGGTAAAGACCCCTTCCTTAAGTAAACACGGTCTCCCAGGCCTGCTACGGTTCCCATCATCTTCTGAGACTGAGTTCTAGGCCATCTCCTCTCCTCCACTATCACCATTTCACCATTTTCTCCTGTGTGGTGTTGCCAACTGTCTCTATGTTCTATTGCCCCCATTCAACATCTGGGAACCACTTTATCCATCTCTGTATTCAGGTGACTTTTAACAAAGTGCCTACCACACAGAGGTTAGTCTATAAATTCTTATAGGTTACAGGGAAATTCATGGACCTTCTCCATGAATCACCAGGAGATCATATTCTCCTGTTATACTCCCATAGGCCTTAGCACAGTGCATGCACATAATTAAGTGTTTAACTGACGAGAAAGAGAGAGGAATGGAAGGGAGATCTGGAGGTAGAACATGGCAGAGAGTAACACAAGTCCGGGCATCTATCAGCTTCCTCTTACTTCCCAGGCCTGGAATTTCTAGTTTGGTAGATATTTCTCCACTCCACAACGGATATATTTGAGATGTCTTAGAAACTTCAGGTGAGAATTACAAGATAGATTAAACTGAGGGGCACTCAGCATTTTCTCAAAGGTCAAGAGCTAATTCTATCAGAAGTCAAGTTAGCAATTTAAAAATGTGCCTCAACTAGAGAATTCAAAATGGTGTTATTTAAAGGTAGTTTAAAA
>NW_006408568.1:15743926-15762861 GCF_000296735.1 Chrysochloris asiatica
GCCACACCAGGAGTTCACATTTTGGTTATGGTTGCTTCAAATAAGAATCCCAACTGACACCAAACAAAAAAATCAAGACCTAGAGCTACACTTGTTGTTGTTGTTAAATGCCATTGAGTCAGTTCCAATTTATAGCAACTCTGTAAAGGGTTTCTGAGGAGCGGCTGGTGAGCATGAACTGATGACCTTGGGGTTCAAACACACTTTGCAGCCTAGCACATTAATTCGCAACACCACACCAGGACTCCTGGTTCTATAATAAACTTTGATAACTGGTATCTGGGAACATGAACATAGAACTTTTCAAACAACTACATTCATTTTGTTGGTTTGAATTGACAACTATTTCGAGGGGGTCTCATTATCCCACATGGTGGTCAACGCACATTTGGGACCTACAGAAATAAAGAGAAAGAACTTAAATGTGTGTATCTGCAAATAAATTCATATTTTCAGAAAGATGTAGATTAAAGTTAAACTATATGATTATCTACAAAGATCTTTCACTCTGCTTTTTATCTGGGAAGAATGAACAATTAGACCTGATATTTGAGCTGAAGAGGAACAAATGATATAAATGTAGTCTGTTTCTATTTGAGCCACTTGTGGTGCTGTGGGTAAATGCGCTGGACTGCAAAGTGGTTTGAATCATAAGGTTGGCAGTTCAAGCTCACCAGTTGCTCCTTGGAAACCCTATACAGGGTAGCTATGAGGCACTCAACAACAACAAGGCGCCTTGGTAATATAACGGCTAAACACTTGGCTATTAACTGAAGAGCTAAGGGCTTGACCTTACCCAGCAGCTCCACAGGACAAACACCTGGTGATGTGCGTCTGTAAAGACGACAGAATTGGAAACCCTAAGAGGCAGTTCTGTTCTCACATGGGGTTGCCATGCCTTGGAACTCACCTTGATGGCATCTAACAACAACAGGGGCAAATGGCTGCCACCTCTTGGTTTTCAACTTGTTTTTCATCCTTCCTAAGTGACATGAAACAGAATCTCCGAGTACTGATATGTTAAGGAGAATATAACACCAACAATAAGATCATACCTGTGGTTTTCAAACAACAAAACTTCATGTTGCCAGTTGAAACATACCAGACTTAGCAACATACCCATCAGATTGCTACTGGTGTGGAAAAGCTGGTGGGCATTCAGTAATAGCAAAATACAGGTTGATTGAAACGTCTAATCCTTTATTCCTCACAGTGCAGAATGCACAGTCTTACAACAGGGGTGGGGCAGAGCTGGGTAGCTGGAGCAAGACTGGGTGGGACAGGAAGATGGCAGGTACAGTACTGCATGAAGTCAAGGGATGTGGGTGGAATTCTATCCTACAAACCCTCGCATATGTAGCTTTTGTTTATTGGTTTTTGTTTAAAAGAAATAAGGTAATTTTTTTTTTTTTTTGGCTTAAGGATTTTGAAGACAACACACCCACTCTCCAAGCTAATTTGTATAAATATAAACCAAAATCAAACCCACTGCTGTCAAATCAATTCTGACTCACAGCGACCCTGTAGGACAGAGTTTCTGAGGCTGTAGATCTTTACGGCAGCAGACAGCCTCATCTTCCTTCCACAGAGCAGCTGGGGGGTTTAAAGCACTCACCTTTCTGTTAGCAGTCCAATGCTTAACCCGCTCACCTACCAGTGCTTCTTTTAGAAAGATGCTGTTGTTAAGTGTCCTAGCGTCAGTTCTGACTCACAGCAATTTGCTCCAATATAATTCAGAATAGCTGGCAAATCACTTATGTGCAACACAAAAGTACCACAAATGAACTACTAGTTTTTTTGTTTTTAAAGGAGATACGATAAGATTGTTGTTGTTAAGTACTGCCTAGTCAGTTCTGACTCACAGTGACCCTATAAAGGGTTTCCAAGGAGGAGCAGGTGGGTTTGAACCATTAGCAGTCCAGTGTTCATCCTACAGTGCCACACCAAGGACTCCATATGATAAGATACACAGTGTAAAAGCATACTTAGTAAATGTTGTTGTTGTTATGCGCCATGGAGTCGGTTCCAATTCATAGTGACCTGAATAGGGTTTCCAAAGCTGTAAATCTCTACGGGAACAGAAAGCCTCATCTGTCTCCCGCAGAACAGCTGGTAGTTTCCAATTGCTGATCTTGAGACTAGCAGCCCGATTCATAACCACTCTGCTACCAGAGCTCCTTATACTTAGTATATAGCAAACTTAAATTTATTTTTATAGAGTTCAGTTTAGGACTTAGCAGTTCCATAATGGGGTAATTCAGGTCTGTAGAAGCCAAGAGGGTAAGGAATTCTCTTAATCTGAGCTAAACCTGTAAAGTAGGCTGACTTTTATTATTATTATTATTAAACTAAATCACTAATTTGAATTATAACTGTGATTCATAAAAGGTGAATGAATAGGTAAAATTTTATTTAGACTTCTTTGTTTTTTTTTAAGTTACACATGTGTGGAGTTATACTGCATAAAGTACACGTTTGCAGGATGAAATTATAGCCTAGAGATTTCTTAAGCAGTTGCCATAACATTTCAGAATTAAAAAGGATGTATTCTGGAAATGGAGAGTTCATAATTTTTGCAAATGTTCTTGGTGATTATGATAACCTTTGAATTTATAACGTCGGGAGAAATGAGCACAAGTAGCTATTACCATTTCTTCCTTGCACTGAGATTTTTCTTACACGCTGGTGTATAAAGCTCCCAGGCACCTTAGTTCATCTAAAAGCTCCAATAACGCCTGCAGAGACCCACTGGAGACCACAAACAAATCAGAGCCCTGGCATTCAGGCTATAGAATGACAGGACAAATTAGAGAAAATTAGTAATTAATGGTCTGATTGAATCGAAAAGGACTCAAGTGCCCACTCACTTCAGAAAGCCCAGCGGGCAACAACCTTTTATTGAGACAGGTAAAACTGCATCATGGGGAATTTAAAATTAAATATGAATAAGACAATTATCAATCAAATCCTACTCATTTTCCTCTCTTAGGAGAGAAATAAGTAGGTATGTAGAACTCCACTTCTAACTGAGTTAGAAGACCAACATGGAGTGAGGGACTTGGCTGATTCTAGAAGTGATAAGGCACCAGACGTGTTTCATTTCTTAGAAGTCTTAGTTTAGGAATGCATAAAACTTTTTGAGATATGTTACAAGCTGGGTTTAGAAGTACAACTAAGAAAGACTGACTTAAGCTATGCAGTATTTTAGTCTTTTTCCCATAGCAGCTTGGTTTTTACTTTCTTGCTATTACTGATAATTCTGTATAAGATTGCTACCAGATTTGCCTGTTAAGCTTTCACAGAACAAATGATCTTGAGCTTACAATCCAGGAGGGAAAATCTGTACTATAAAGTACTTTGATGGCATAGCAGATGAAGTTCTGGGCTGTAAACCACAAAGTCGGCGGTTCAAACCTTCTAGCTGCTTCACAGGAGAAAGACGAAGCAGTTTGTTTCTGTAAAGATTTCCAGTCTTGGAAACCCTACGAAGAAAGTCTTGGTGTGGCATTTTAGGATAAGCACTGGACTGCTAATCAAAAGCTTGGCGGTTCAACCCTACCAGCTGCAACTTGGAAACTCTACACAGGGTCACTATGAATCAGAACCAAACCAACTTGATAGCACTTAATAAAAACATCTCTGTCTTATAAGGTTGCTACAAGTTGGGTTTGACGTGATGGCACTGGACTTGATAGGCCCAGATGATCATGTTTCTCAGTTAAAACGGACATTTGAGTTTTAAAATAAATCAGAAACAGAAACAAAACTTTAGACTAATACAGAATGCTAGGCTGAATATTACAATGTGCATATAATAGAAGGACCTCAAACAGTATCGGCTGACTAAACATATGAATGCAGGGACATAGATTGTTGCTTCTGTTTTCAAGTGCCACCGAGTTGGTTCTGACTAATAGAGACTCTGTAAAGACTGCTCCTTGGAGGCCAGGATGGCCAAGCTTCATCTCTCATACTTCGGACATATTGTCAGGAGGGACCAGTTTCTGGAGAAGGATATCATGTTTGGTAAGGTGGAGGGTCGGAGAAAAAGAGGAAGACCGCCCCCCAGCAAGATGGATTGGCAAAGTGGCAGCATCAGTGGGCTTAAGCGTGGCAACAATGATGAGGCTGGCCCAGGATCGGGCAGTGTTTCGTTCTGTTGTACATAGGGTCGCTATGAGTTGGTACCGACTCAATGGCACCTAACAACAACAACAACATAGGGTTTCCGAGGAGCGGTGTGTGGGCTTGAGCCGCTTATCTCTTGGTTAACAGTTCAGTGCTGACTCTATAGTGCCACATCAGGATTCCATGAACATACTGGCACATTAAAATCTGTTTAAACAGCATGCATGTCTTTGAACACAGTGTTGTTTTTTTCATAACGACACAATGAATAGCCAGTGTTTTAATCAGGATTTCAACCTATTGCTTTACTTTAATTTTCCAGATGGAGATGTAGTGTATCAACAAACGCCAGGTTACATAAGCTATCACATTTCTCATCATTCTGTTTGTGAGTCTTCAGTGAAGGGCCAAGCTAGATCCCCTATGTTTAACAAAGCAGCTCCTGTTTGTCTGCTGTTAAGTGTCATCTAAAGGAATCCTGGTGTGGCGATGTGGGTTAATGCACTGAACTGCAAAGTTGGTTTCAACCACAATGCTGGCAGTTCAAACTTACCAGCCGCTCCTTGGAAACCCAATAAAGGGCCTCTATGGGTTGGAACTGACTCAACAGCACTAAACAACAAAAACAAAAGGAGTCCAGAAGAGTCCTGGTGTGGCACTGTAGGATAAGCACTGGACTGCAAGGTCGATTTGAATCTCAAGGTCTGTGGTTCAAATTCACCAGCCACTCCTCGGAAACCCTATACTGGGTAGCTGTGAGCAGGAACTGACTCAACGGCATGTGACAACAACAACAAACAGCAAAACTAGAGAAACAGAGTTTACTACATTCTCCACAGAAGTCCCTGGTGGAGCCCTAGAATCTTCCTATTCCTAGAACAGGGCCTGGCATGCTATACCAGTTACTGTGGAGTTGATTCTAACTCAGGGCACCCCCGTGTGTGTCCACAGTAGAACTGTGCTCCACCAGATTTTCAATGACCGACATCACCAGACCTTTCTCCCAAAGTGCCTCTGGGTGGCCTCAAACTGCCAACCTTTAGTTTCTCAGAGAAGTGCTTTAATCTTTGCACCAGCCAAGGTCTCTGACATACTAAAGGCACTCAGTAAATATATGTTGACTGAATAGACGATAAAAGGCATGTATTAAGGAAAACATGATAATATGGAGAACCAGGTAAATGATTAACATCTTTTCATTTTCAAAAGTGCTATAATTTTACCACTAATAAGAAAAAAATGCTCTGAAAGTTTTGCTGGTAACAAAATAACTTTCTACAATTATTTTTTTCCTCCTGTTTTTTTTCTCTTAACTGAAACGTAAGTCAGAGAACTGAAATAACATACCTGTTCCTGAAATATTTTGGCCAAGGGGGCGCAGTCTGTCAGTTTAATAAACCTGACCACATCAGTCACCGTCCATTCTAGTGGGTTGCTCTCCAGAACAAGTCTCTCCTCCTCTTCTTGTTTTATTTCCTAGAGGGAAAGGAAACAGATCACTTCCCTGCTTCCAGCCTGCTCCACCTTTCCCAGAATCCTCTGGGACTGAGCCAGACTCCTGGCCATGAGCTACCTCTTCCCTTTGGTCTCTCATTAGGCATCGTTAACAAGCTGCATTCTCAAGGGAATTTCTTATCAATTTGCCTGGGTTATGACTTTCCCTTCATGATTTGGGTGCTTTTAGAGGTAGAAAAAAAGGCACAGAGATAACAGTTCTTGAATCCTACATTCAAGAAATGTTGGGCTTGCTTATTAGTGAAGCACCCCTGATTAAAAAGAACAGAGGACAGATGATAAGAGGCTTATTCAAACAGATTAGAGAGTCAGTCTTCCCAGAGCCCATTTATTTAGGGGATGATGATGCCAATTACTTTTTCAGATGATCATATACCACCCATGGGTTTAAGGGAGACCGGCTACATTGATTAATATTTTCTAACAACCTAGAGGTATCCTATAAAGGGAGATGCTGAGATGGGATTCTGGGAACCCAGCACTGAGAGGGACTTGGATGACTTTATCCTGTTCATTCCTGGCACCTAACTCACTCATGACTGACAAGAATCGCTAGCCTTTGGAAAGCTTTCCAGAAAAAGAGATGCTATTGCTTCCCTCAGAACTCCATTCTGATGTTTAACATCTCCGTTCTGTCAAGATGTGAGACCACTAAGCCTTTTTCCCTCTCCTGATTTATAAACGATGCTAGGGTAACAGTGGCTAGGGTGTTTGATATTTTAAATAAGTTTTCCCAAATCAAAGATCTCAACTTGAATGCTCTTCCTTCTTAAACAATGAAGAGATGAACACTGTGCTTTCTAAAGTCACCCAAGCATTTTGGATTAAGGGTTCCTTCAGTGGAGCTCTACCTCAGTGCCTTCTTGTTTAGCAGGTGTGCACTTATCTTTCTCTGTAAAAGAGGGTGTTTGTGCTTTCCGGCCCCTCCGAGTTCTCTCCACAGGAGGGCGTCGTTCTGGCTCAGAGCTGCTCCTCAGGGTGGCTGCCCTCCGGAGCCGGGCAGAAGGCGCCTCCACGGAAGACGTGTCCGTCTGGTCATCTCGGAGCTCAGAGCCAGTCTCCTCACTTCCTGTGTCGTCTTCCATGACATCTGGATCCTCTTCTTCACTTTCCTAGTATGACAAGACATCTGCTTATAGAGATAGGCTCAAAGGGACCGAGAACAAAAAGGTGGACTGAAACTACAGTTCGAGGGCTGAACTTTCATCCTAGCTCCTGTCTTCCTCCTCAGGGTTGTTGTTGTTGTTAAGTGCCGTCGAGTCGGTTCCAACCCATAGCGACCCAGTATAGGGTTTCCGAGGCGCAACTGGTGAGCTAGAACCACCAACCTTGCAGTTCAAACGGCTTTACAGTCTGGCGCATTAGACCACAGCGCCACACCAGGACTTCCCTATGCAAATCACTTGCCACTGTTTGTCCAAAGAGGCCCAAGGAGCTCTGGTAGCGTAGTGGTTACGAATCGGGCAAGGTCAGCAGTTCGAAACTACCAGCTGCCCCGTGGGAGAAAAATTAAGCTTTCTGCTCCCATAAAGATTTTCAGCCTCGGAAACCCTGTTCAAGGACACTATGAGTTGGAATCAACTCAATGGTACATAACAACAACAAGCCCTTCCCTGGCTAAAGTTGAGGGAAGAGTTAACTGTCTTCAACAAACAAGGAGGGGGACCAATGTCACTGAACAACCTGTGCAGAAATTGTCAAATCAAAACTGAAACTGTTGTGTCAACCATCACTGAAAACACAATAAAATATTAAAACTAATAAGGTGGGATAATTTCTGATTTCCATTTCTAACCACTTGGCTTTAGGCATCATCAGCTGACAGTCTGACAACTAGAGCCCAAAGTAAAAACTGAACATCAGAAGGTACTTTCGAGTAGGACATACCTCTCCTGACCCTGTGGTGAAGTCCACAGTAGATCTCCGTTTCTTCTGCACAAAAATGGATTTTCGTCGTTTCCTACGTCTGGCTGGTTTAGGGTGCCCACTTTCAATGCTGTTTTCACCAATTGGGGGTTTAATGATCTTCTTTCTCTTTCCATAGTAATAGGCTACAGGGAGAACAATGATTAGAAACTTGGTAAAAGCTAAATATATGCACACATGGAAAGAGAGAGAGAGTAGAGAAGGAGAGAAGGAGACAAAATGGAAAAAGAAAAGGAGACACCATTCTTTCATTTGGGGCTGAAATTTGTCCTAAACATTTGACATCTTTTAGACAGGTAATAAATTTGAGAAGACACTTGCACAGGAAGGAGATACTTTTCCAGTTCAAGCTTAGATGATGAAAGAGTTCAACATGTTCTCAATTCTTGAAAGATTTTCTCTCTGACTTCTTTCTCTGCCCCAAATACTGCATATAGTAGTAACAACTGCCTCCCACTTGAGTGTTCTGAAGGCATGCTAGTGGTGCTGTGGGTTAGGCACAGGTCTGATTACTGAAAGGTCAGAGGTTCGAATCCACCAGCTGTTCCAAGGGAGAAAGAAGAGGCCGTCTGCTTCCATACATATTTACAGAAAACCCAATGGGACTATAGAATTGCTACAGGTTGGAATCAACTCCACGGCAGTGAGTTTGGTGTGCTTGTTAAAAGTGTTCTGACAACTGCTCCCCAAGTCTGTATCTTGAAGAACAGTCAGTGACCATCTCCTCATATGTCCTTGTCATAACTGATTTCCCCCATCTCTTGATCTGACCCATGGAAAATGTGACCAAAACACACCATTAAAAAAATATAGTTCTGTATCTCTTACATATTGGATTCTCTTATTAAGAGGAAAGTCTCATTACTTACAGATTCTATGGTGCTCTTGTTAGCCATTGTTATATCGGCCCCTGACTCATGATGACCCAGGGATCTAGATCTATATCAACACTTATAGTTCTAATTAGAAAACTACCAGCTTTCAAAAATAATTAGTTTTATTAATTACATGTATTACTAACTAACTTAAACCACTAAGAATCCAGTATTCCATTCTGATCTATTGAAGACAGCTGCTTAACTCACTGACCAGAGGTTCAACTGTCCCACTATGTGACTCTCATTATTTTATTTAAAGAAACAGTAGAACAAAAAGTCTCTCTACCTATGGAGAGAGTGAACCAAAGGAAGAATTGGAAATGAAGCCCTCGGCGTTTACCTGCAGGGAAGCCTGGCTTCAGAGTATCCACACAGCAGTGCCATCAGCTGTATTTTATAGATATGATACCTAGTCTCTCTGGACTTCAATTTCCTTGTAGGCAAAATGAGACCACTGGGACTAACAAATGCAGACTTAGTAGGAGTGTTAAGCAAAACTCCTGGCCTTCCATGCAGGAGGTCCAGTTTGACTCACAGCGAATGCATTTCCTGGGCAGTCACCACCCTCTGTCAGTGGAGGTTTGCGTGCTACTGTGATGCTGAGTAAGTTTTAGTGGAGCTTCCAGATTAGGATGGGCTGGGAAGAAAGGCTCATCTACTTCCCACACTTAGTTAATGAACACTCTATGGACCACAACAGTATGATTCCCAACAGGCCTTGGAGATGGTCCAGGTCCAGGTAACATTTTGTTTCATTATGCATGGGGTCTCCATAAGTTGGGGGCTGACTTGACAGGAGCCAGCAACAGCTACAGTGTAGGCTTCCTTCGGGACTCAAACTGCCTCTTTCTTTTTTCTCTCACTTGAATTTGAAGCTTATGGATGGCATTTACAAAAACTGTCAAGAAACCACATTATTATAGTCCTGGTGTGGTGCTGTGGGTTAATGCGCTAGGGCTGCAAAGTTGGTTTGAACCAAAAGGTTAGTGGTTCAAGCTCACCAGCTGTTCCTCAGAAACCCTATACAGGGTTGCTATGGGTCAGAACTGACTTGATGGCACTGAACAACGGAATTTTTTTTTTTTTAAGTTTTTAATGTGAATTGAGTGATACTTTACACTGGGGAAACATGAGTTTTACACTCATTGTTTCATTACAATGGCTACAATCTCCTCTGCGTATCATCAGAAGCATCTGCTTCTGTACCCTCTGTTTCTTTTTTTGTTTTTGGGGATATACACAAAAACACTTAGGAATACATAATCATTTAAACAACCAAAGGGCACATTCTGTAAGCCTGCCTCCTGGCCACCAGCACACAGCCTTTCTCTTTCCACCAGTCTAGAGTCCTCAGCTGCTCTATTTCTCCATGCCCTCATCAACAAAGCATTTTTTGTATGCTTGAATTGACCGCCTGAAGGGAAAGACTGCACATCTCTCTCGTTCTCCAGAGACCATATTCCCTAGGCATGCTCAAATGACTGCTGCTTAAATGCTGGTCCACGGTTATCTCCAGGTGGCAGTGATGTGCCATGGAGTCGATTCTGACTCATAGAGACCCTGCATAAGGTTTGAAGTTGTAAATCTTTATGAGAGCAGAAAGCCTCATCTTTCTCCCATGGAACAGCTGGTAGTTTTGAACTGCTGACCTTGAAGTGAGTAGGTTGACTCATAATCACTACACTACCAGAGCTCCCTCATATCTCTATGTGTTAGATATAAATAAATAAACACATTTTCATACCCAGAAGAGTCAAGTGGGCAAGCCAATTTGGGTGTTAACTGATTATTATTTTTTACATCAGGACTCTGGAAACCAGAATTGTTACCTGAAGGCATAGTGCATTTTTAGAGCTTTAGAATTACAGTGGATACTAGTGCTTTAATGCTATCAACTATTCCTAAATAATGTTTTATCATCCTCCTACAGGTACTTCAGTTCAATCATTAGCAATCTTCCCTGTAAATTGACCCAAGGGATTGTAGGATTTTGAAGTTTTATAAAACCAGATTCAGAAGAACATTTAAATTCATTTCGTTGTGTTTGAGCTGTAATAACTTGCTTCTGTCTGTGTCTTGAAAATATGCCATTTTAAAGGCAAACATTCAAGGAGGACAAGTTTAGCCCTCAGTTAACTCTTTTTTTAAAAAAAAAATTTATTTTCACTTAAAACATACATGTATATTTAATTTTTTAATCATTTTTTTGTAGGCACAAGCACACTTCTTTGAGAAGAGGTTAGTAGTTCATAGCATTATTTTCATATAAACCACAACTATGCCATATCTTCCAGAATTGGAAGTTTGGGTTTCTTCAGTTAAATGGGATGAAAATTTTAAGACATCGGAGGGCAAATCTGAGATGAAACTTTTAGTGTTTTCTACACATTTAGGTCCTTTGAGTTCACTCTTACCCAGTTTAGCAACAAGTCTTTTGCCATGATTCGTCTTTGTCAAGTCTTTCCCAAGTACTCAAATCATTCTCTAGAAATAACTTTTTTCTTTCTGGACTTGAATTCATTAGTAATTATGTAATGGCAATAGCAAGTACAACCTGTGTAAAAAAATTCAGCTTCAAATCTAAGTGACTTTTGGCAAATGCCTAACTTATTCATTGTAGGCAGCAGTGAGCAGATGTACTAGAGTGTCCATCAGTATGACTTACAGAGGGCCTGAAGGACGTAGGCTACTGTTAGTCAACTCCTTTTTTATTCAGGAACATCTGGTTATTGAGTGGCTTGCTTCAGTGACTCATTCCTCTGGTTCCATCTAATATGACGTGGAGACATGTTTTTCAGAGAATAACATGACCTGCTCTCCCAACATACCTAATGTTACATGAGCATATATGTACAGATCGAAATGGAGACCAGCATGACAGAAAAAGTAAGAAACTTTTTACAGGAATGAGAGCGAAAATAGATTTTAAAACTCTGCCTGTAAATACAAGGCATCCTGGTGGCATTACAGGATAATCACTGGACTGTTAACCTCAAAGTCTGCAGTTCAAACCCACCAGCGTTCTGAGTGTGAAAGATGAGCCTTTCTGCTACCATAAATATCTGCAGCTGAGGAAACCCTACAAGTCACTATGAGTTGAAATTAACTCAATGGCAGTGGGGTTTGTTTGTTTGAAATGCATATGTAAATACACAAGGCACAGTGTTTCCAGTATGTTCAGATTCTTGGTGGTAACAGATAGGTTGACAAGTCACAGAAGGCTGCTCTCAGGGAACACCTACCACACTGGATTCTTGTAAAACACTAGCAGCTTCAAACACTGGCAGACAGTACAAACTTCCAGGCCACTGACTGGGATGCAGTCTACCCCTTGGATGAGTGGTAAATGAGAGATGCAGAAAGATCTAAAGTTGAATAGCAGAGAGAAAGTTTTCAGAGCTTGACATATCTGATGTGAAGGCATTTGGGAGTAGCAAAAGTGGGTGGCTCTGTAGGCTAAGTACTGGACTATGAACCGCAAGGTTGGTGGTTTGAGCCCACCAGTCACTTCTTAAGAGAAAGATGAGGCATTCTGTTCCAACGAAGATTTACAGCCTCTGAAACACTAGGTAGAGTTGTTATGAGTTGGAACTGACTGGACAGCACTCAACAACAACAACTGAGTGGGTGGAGAAGAAGGTCATCAGAGTAGAGAAAGGACAGGGTTTGGGACAGGCCATCAACAGAAGGTCAAAACCAAACCAAACCATAGACCAATAACCCAGCTTTTGTTGAGTTGACTCCAACTCAGTGTGATCCCATGTGTGTCAGAGCAGAAATACACTCCCTAAGGTTCTCAAGGCTGTGACCTTTCAGAGGCAGACCACTAGGTCTGTCTTCTAAAATGCCTCTGGAGAGATTTGGACCACCAACCTTTCCATATGTAGCCTAGTGCTTATACCCAGGGGCTCTATCAACAGAAGGTTGTTGTTGTTGTTAAGTATCGTGGAGTCCGTTCTGACTCATAGTGACCCTGCACAGGGTTTCCGAGGCTGTAAATCTTTACGGGAGCAGTTGTTCTTGTTAAGTGCTATCGAGTCGATTCTGACCCATAGCGACCTTGTACACGGTTTCCGAGGCTGTAAATCTTTATGGGAGCAGAACACCTCATCTTTTTCCCACAGAACAGCTGGTAGTTTCGAACTGCTGACCTTGTGGCTCGCAGCCCAATTCATAACCACTACGCTACCAGACTAAATGTGATGTTGTTGTTGTTGTTGTTAAGTGCCGTCGAGTCGGTTCCGACCCATAGCGACCCTGTACAGGGTTTCCGAGGGTGTAAATCTTTACGGGAGTAGAAAGCCTCATCTTTCTCCCGCGGAGCGGTTGGTAGTTTCGAACCGCTGACCTTAAGGTTCGCAGCCCGATTCGTAGCCACTACGCTGGAGGACAAAAAGGATAAGTGCCAAAGATTGGGAAAGGTCAGAGCAAGGATGAAATGGGCATGTGGTAACAACTTTGGGAGAAGCAAAACAGTTGGAGGCAAAGAAAGTAACAATTGTTTCTGAATCTTCATATTACTCCACTGAAGACAGTTTTGAGGAATGTGGTACAAGCAGGGGAGAAGCAGATTAAGTTAAGGATGTTTCCCCTGGAAAAGTGCAACGAAAGAATCATTACAGTTTCTCAGTGTAAGTAATTCTGGTTACTATCCACTGCTAATAATTATTTTCATCATGTTCTTCTTTCTCCCATATTGTTGCTGAAATCTATCCACTGGACTCCATGACAGCATATCCATTTCATTTCTTTCTTGGCCAATCATACCCACCCATCCCCTTCTTTATACCAGGCTAAAAACAGAAATATGTCTGCCACAGCAAATAAGAATTTGTCCATAGCAATTCCTGAGGAAGCTATTAAACAGCTTCTGAGAAATGAAAAAGGACAAAAAAAAAAGGTCAAGGCCTTCAGCTTAGGTCTGTGGACCATTGAGTTTTCCATTATTTGTACTTACTGTATTTGGTTTTGGTATGAATGGAGCAGTTCTCTGGACAGTTTTCGGAAACCAGCATAGGGCTAAACAAATTTGGACAACATTCTAGCTTGGCACAAACTCGTCTGCAGAAATCTGCTACTTGGTCCGATGTCCGTACAATCTTAACCACTGCCCTATATGTTTTGCCCCTGTACCTAGAATATAAGGAAGGAAAAACAATGTCAAGATCAAGTTATTACTCAGACTCATTCTGTACAGTATATTCCAAAAGTAACCACTTTATTTTCTAATAACAAAGCATGTTGTGATTGATTTCCACTTTGTTTTTATACTTCCAAATGACCTCACGAAAAAATATTTTAAGAATTGTTCAGGATCATGTACAATATTATGTGACAGCAAGGTTAAAACAATCCATTGAAATAAAGATTTCCATTTAGCATATTCTCATTGTTTTATACATAACTTAATGCCAAATATTAGTTGGGAGTCATATGTGGTATAAACTAAAAATTAACGATAACAAAATAGAATGTTTGTTTTCCTGCTGCTATAATATTTAGTTTTTTAGATAATATGAGTGCATAAAGCACCATGATTCTGCTTTGAAAAGCATACAGATTCAGAACAATAAATTAACATCTTTATCAAGGCTGCATATCACACTTTTAAAATGGGGGCAATTTCCATGGCTTATAAATGACATCTGTGTGGAAGAGTGACAGAAGAACCATCTGGTGGGGCAAGGTCACATTTAAAATGAGAGAAACACAATGGGTTTTTAAAAAGGGGGAGGAGGGCAGCAAAAAAGCAAACGAGCCCAATAAGTAAGAAACTGATAGAATCCATAGAATGTCTACATCCAAGAGCTCTCAAACAAGAGTCTTTGATGCTCAGCGAACCCTGTTGGCCCCAGGTAAATCACCAATGGTTAAAGACAGAGACTTTCGTATTTCTTTTTCCTTCTTTCCTCCTTTCCTCTCCTTTCTTTTCCTTTGCCTCCCTTCCTTTGCGTTATTTAGCAAGAAAAAAAATTAAAATCATACCCAACTATCAATATGACAAAGACTCTAGAATGAGAATGTGTCAAAGAATATAGATATTATCACTCACTGCTCATGGAATTGGCCAAAAAACTTCCTCCTGCCTAAGAAAAACCACATGTAATAAAGTCACCAACATAAAACAAGAAACCAGATCTTCTGGTTGGATGGGTTCTTTATTTGAAAGAGGTATTTAAGCTCTTATCTAAATCTTTATAACATGTACATAATGTATTTAAGCTCTCACCTAAATCTTTATGATAAGTACATAAAAAAGCCTGTCTGAAAAGAGGAACACTTGGAACTAACAGTTTGAATTATCTTTCAATTTCTCTTTTTAAACTATGATTAGTACAAAATTATTATGATAATTATTATAAACCTTTCAGCTGGCAAGAGATAAAACAGATCTTTATTTAGTTCAAACCTCACTAAACTTAGACATCACTGAAATTAGAATACATCAAAATACCTGTGCCTATTAAGCTATGCCCTAGATGTGTGCCACAATTTTTAACTTGAAATCTTCAACAACAGATTTATTTCCCAGAAAAATAGCAGTAGTGGGTTGCTTTGGCGTTCTGGTGTGGTGCTGCAGGTGGACAGTTAGTCAACCACAAAGTTGGTAGCTGAAACCCATCATCCGTTCCTCTGAAACCCTATACAGGGTCACTACAAATCAGAACCAACTTGACAAACTTAACAATGAGTGGTTGTTCTGGCAGATTGTACTTGGCATTAATGTATAGAAACCAACCCAAGTCAGAAGGAATTACCCAGGTAATTTGACATTGTCAATCCATGAGGTAAGTACATGCAATCTTTGTGAGACCTGCTCTTACACAAATGTATTCATGTCTCCAGCAGTTTAGTGCAAAATATGACGGGAACATAAACGTGTTACGCAAATATGAATATATATTACAGCAATTGTCTTGTTTTTTTTTTTTTTTGTTGTTTTTTTTTTGTCACATGCAAACAAAACACTGAATTCAAAACTGATGATCTGATTCATAAAGAGTAATACAATAATACAGTGATAGAAACAAATACAACTTCTAATGAGTTTATTTAAATTTTTTGAAAAAATGTCTTTTGGAGCTGTAATTTAATTAACTTAAAAAATATGAACAACAACAAAAAAGATGCTAAATTTCTAACTTAAAAATACTATATAGTTATTCACAGACTTTCACATTACAACTCTTTTCTACTCTTTTTTCCCTCAATTTTTCTGATGTGCCAAGCTCAACTTGCTGCTCTACTTGCTAAGAGTACAGAGGGCTTGTCCCTTAGCTGCAAAAGTTGCCCAATAACCCGATGGCCCAGCTTGAGACAACCCTGAAGAGACACTAATTCAAGAGTTCCTCACAGACTATAGCTACACTCACATCCTCTCTGCTCAATCCTGCTTCATTTTTCTCTTCTACAGTTGCCAGTAACAGGGGTTCTTCTTAATAACCATCCTGGACATTAAGCCCCATCTGAAAGGGCCCCTGTGATGTAGTGGGTTAAGTGTTTGAGCTGAAACCGCAAGGTCAGCAGTTCAAACCCACCAGCAGCTCCACAGGAGATGAGGCAGTCCACTCTGTAAAGATGTGCTGTCTCAGAAACCTGAGGAAGGTTTTTACTGTGTCCTCTAGGGTTGCTAGGAGTCAGAATCAACTTGATGGCAGCGGGTTTGTTTTTCTGGCATCAGCAACAATGAGTATGTCTAATGCCAGAGTTTGTTTCTGAATGCCATTTATTAGAAAAACAGGCAAGAACAAAGCTGCTTGGGGAAATCGTGAATTTCAGAGCTGAGGCTGGAAAACCACAAGAGGAACCAGGAACATCTTGTTGGGTCAGAAAGCAAGAACATATCAAAGAAAGATGAAAATATGTCAAAAGGACATGCAAGGTAACTTGATGTAGCCCCCATCGTAAATGAATAACTGAAATACAAGTCTGTGGAAGAATATTTACATCGTACCTCCCCACAAACTACTGTCTTTACAGTAGGAAGTCTGGCAAGCATCACCTGAATAAAGTGATCACAATTAGCATCACTAGTAATGAGACAAATTGGAATCGTGTGCCAAAGGATAAGATGTAATGAGAAGAATATAACATTTCTTCTGTGACTCGTATTCTTGCTGAAGATGCATTACCTGAATTCAGTCATGAGAAACATCAAACTAGTGAAGTGGTGGTGTTTTACAAACAAGTGGTCCATAATCTTCAAAAACTATCAAGGGAATGAAAATCAAGGAAAGTCTGAGTAGCTGTTGTAGAAGAAGAGTGACTATAAAGACATGGCAACCCAAATGCAATGTGATACTGGACCAGACATGTTTGCCATAAAGGACAATACTGCTGTAACTGGTGAAGCTTTATTGGAATCTGAGGATTCGATGGTATTAACGTATCAAGGTATGTCACGGATTGCAAGGTTGATTTAAACTGCATGGTTGGTAGTTCAAACTTACCAGCCGCTCCTGGAAAACCCTATACGGGGTCGTTGTGAGTAGGAACCGACTCTACAGCACTGAACAACAAGAATGTATTCAAGGCAGTCCCTGAGATGTGCCAATGGTTAACACATCCAGCTGCTAACCAAAACATTGGAGGTCAGAGTCCACCCAGAGGTACCTGAGAAAAGGGCCTGAAGATCTATTTCCAAACACCAGTCATTGAAAACCCTATGGAGCAGTTTTACTCTGACACACGTGATAGCTTCATGTGTGTCAAAGTCAACTAGACAACAACCGTCATTTTTTAGAAGGGTGCCAATATTAACTTTCTGATTTTGATAGTTGTATTGTGGTTACATAGGAGCTCTGGTAATGCAGTGACTACAAATCGGGCTGCTAACCTTAGAGTAAGCAGTTTGAAACTACCAGCTCTTCCACAAGTGAAAGATGAGGCTTTCTGCTCCCTTAAAGATTTACAGCCTCAGAAACCCTGTGCAGGGTTGCTATGGGTCAGAATTGACCCAAAGGCACACCACCACTGCCAGTGTCGTACATAGACGAATATCCTTATTTGTAGGAAATGCATTATTAGTATTTGAGGGAGCAATAAAGTAACCAGTACTTCAAACTTTTCTGTAAGTGCAATATTGATTGAAAATAAAAACAACAAAAATGATGAAACAACTACAAATTTAACCCTAAGAAAGAATGACTCACTGATACATGCTACAACGTGGATAAACAGTGAAAACATTATCTTGAAATAAACCATATACAAAAGGTTACATATTCTATGATTCCATTAATATGAAACATCCCAAATAGCCTAATTCATAGAGACAGAAATCAGTTCTTTATTTTAAGGGGTCAGGGTTGGGGGAAGGGTGCGGGAGAGGAACTGGGAGTGAATATGGATCTAGGTTTTCCTTTTGGGATAATGGAAATATTCTAGAACATAATGGAGATAATTGGACAACATTTGTTGTTACTTGCCACGTAGTTCATTCAGATTCAAGGCCACCCCACGTGTATCAGAGGAGAAGTGGGTTCTATAGAGTTTCAAAGGAAGTAGATGGCCAGATCTGTTCTCTGGGCATTTCTGGGTGGGTTGAAACCTTTCGGCTAGTAGCCGAGTTTTCTCTGTCTGCACCACCCAGGTATTTCCTAAGTGTAGCTAAATTGTAGACTTTAAAATGGTTAAAATTGTAAGTTTTATGTTATGTGTATTTTACTACCATCAAAAGATAAATACAGTTTTAGCATATAGTAAGTCAAACTTCATTAAGCTTAGCAGGCAAACACTTTCTGCGTTATTGCAATGCTGAGGAAAAATTGTTTGTAATACCAATAAACTGGCTTATTTTGGAGAGGATCAATAAGTTAAGGCAATTGTCCATACTAAAATCTATAAAGACATTAGACTATTAAGAAATACAAGTAACAGGCAGTTCTACAATTTTAGGCAAAGGTTGGGAGGTAATAGTATAACTGCACTGACATAATACTGTAAATTCTATTTTCAAAAAGACTCTCTATCATTTGATCCTTATATAATCTTCCAAGACGGTGTGGACAAGTGTTAGAAGTGCCAGCTGATGGACATGGAGATGTGAGAAGGGTGGATGGCATGGTCAGCATCAAACAGGTGAAGACCCAAAATTGTAGTCCTAATCCCTTTACTCTACTTGGTATGTTATCAAAACTTAAACAAGTATCTGTTTGTAGTTTTGCCTGCCAGAAATGGCTCACCAATGGCATAATTTTGCAGACAAGATATGTGAAGAGAATGACTAAAGAGCTGGAATGAGACTTTTCACTTTAGATTGTCAGTGTGAGTCCTGAGGAAAAACACTTCACCATATAACCACTGTTGTTGTTGTTAAGTGTCAACAAGTCAGTTCCGACCCACAGCGACCCTGTAAGGCCTTCCGATGAACAGCTGGTGAGTTTAAACCTCCAACCTTGCAGTTCAAACTGACTTTGCAGTCCCAGTTCATTAATCCACAGCACCACACCAGGACTCCATTATATCCTACTTGTTGTTGTTGTTGTT
>NW_006408568.1:15762961-15764027 GCF_000296735.1 Chrysochloris asiatica
TCATCTTTCTCCCGCGGAGCGGCTGGTAGTTTCGAACTGCTGACCTTAAGGTTCGCAGCCCGATTCGTAACCACTACGCTACCAGAGCTCCTTTATATCCTACTAGGGTAAGGTTTTAAAAGTCTTACAAGTTTAGAGAAGAATAAAAGAGACAATCAAGCTAGTATACAACTAAGCTAATAGAAAACTCTTTGGAATGATAAATCATCTCAGAAGGAAGGAGGTAGAAGGGTGGGGGAGAAACAAATTAAAGATCACTAAGTTGGAACTGATGAATAGCAAAGATAGTAAAAAAGAGGGGAAAACTGTAAGGCTGATTGTGATTGGTACCTACTAAGAAAAGAGATTCTTCATTTCAGGAAGTCCTCAGGGCTCTAGCCAATCCCCCCCACACCCTCCCCCCAACATACATCTTTTTAAAAAAGACTTCTCCATTTTTCTTTAGCACTTTTGGATTATTTAAATTCCACAGAACTTTGGAAGTAAGAATATAATCTCTTTATAGATTAAGCAAATAAGGAGGCGATGCTGAAGCTGATACCAGTCTCAGAAGTACAGTCTCAGAAGAAAACTGAGTCCTTAGAAAGTAAAGTAAGCCACAGAACAAGAGAAAGACAGAGGAGGGATAGTCTTCTTGGTTGTTAAAAAGGAAGTATGAGTGGCCTTCAATTTCTTCCTAGCTAACCAATGAAGGAATGTATTTCCATATGTGAATTCACAAGATCAAACAAAACTGTGTTGGAAGAAATACAATCAGAATGCTCTTTAGAAGCCAGAACAGCCAGACTTTGTCTCTTATACTTCAGACATGTTATCAGGAGGGACCAGTACCTGGAGAAGGACACCATGCCTGGTAAAGTGGAGGGTCAGAGAAAATGAAGAAGACCCCCAATAAGATGGATTGGCACAGGGGCAGCAGAAATTGGCTCAAGCATAACAACAATTGTGAGGGTGGCGCAGGACCGGGCAGTATTTCATTCTGTTATGTATAATAAGGTCGCTATGGGTCGGAACTGACACAATGACACCTAACAACAACAACGTGATCACATATGCCAGGGGTGGA
>NW_006408568.1:15764127-15843836 GCF_000296735.1 Chrysochloris asiatica
CTCCTCGGAAACCCTATACAAGGTCGCTATGGGTCGGAACTGACACAATGACACCTAACAACAACAACGTGATCACATATGCCAGGGGTGGAAAAAGCCAGAGAAAGATGGTGAAATAAGAGTGCTGAGGGATAAAAGGTCCCCTCTCTTGTAGTAGTTAAGCTATAACTAAACCCATTGCTGCTGAGTTGATTCTGACTCACGGAATAGAAGCCCTTTCTCTCATAGACCCACTAGTGGGTTTGAACTGCTGACCTTTTGGTTAGCAGTTGATTGCTTAAGCACTTGTATTACCAGGAATCTTTCTAGCAGTTAGGAGTTCAGAAAATTAATAATGAATTTTGAAATAAAAAAGAATTTCAGAGTGAACAAACCAACACTGATAAAGGAATCCAATCATAACGATTAGTGCCATCCAATTGGGATGACATGAATTTGGCTTAAACTGTCTCATGCATCTTCAGTCTGACCCAGATCATGACCTTTTTCACAAAATTTGTTAGGTAGTAATATGGGTGGGAGTACGGGACAAGGTTCAAGTTCTTCATGCTGAATTCACATCTTTGAATATTGAAGGAAGAATTAAAAGAGGGAATAAAAGGATAACGTTGGTAACCCTGCAAAAATAGTGAAGCTTCACATGACACAAGAAAATCATTCTTCTCATTAGCAATAGGAAGATATGGTCCAGGATGCCTTCAAAACGAGTTTTTTTCTGCCACTGATCACATTCTCTTAATCATCAGGCTCTGAGGTCAATACATTGGTTCTCTGCTTTGGGTCTGGTTATGATATTTCACTCCTTCGGATTTCTTCTTCTTTCTCCCTGCATTTCAAGTATTGCAAAGCACAAGCAACACTCTTTTCTACTATCAATTAATGGATATGCGGTGCAATAAATAGAGTTGAGTGAGGGTTTAGAAAGACCACTGCTAATTCAGAATATCCTAACTAGTCTGTGTGAACTGAAACCATCACGCCCATGATCTGGTGAACCTAAGTACACATATGCACAGAAATTCTGTTTTCTTTTAGATTAGATTGGTTCATCTGCTTTCTTAAAGTAAATTTATCCCTTACATCTTCAGGAAAGCAAATAGCACAAAACTGAACAAAGTTAACAAAATGAACAAATAAGCAAAACAAAAACCGTTTTTCAGTGAAAAGTCCCTCAGCTTGGGAATTCTTTTCTTACATAAAGAACATGATAGCCAAGGACTTCTGGTGTGGCGCTGTAGGATAAATGCAAGACTGCAAGGTCAGTTTGAACCACGAGGTCGGTGGTTCAAACTCACCAGATGCACCTCGGAAACCTTATGAGCTGGAACCAACACAATGGCATTTAATAACAGTGCATCTTACTATTCACAAAAATTGGCATGAGTGAAAGTAAAAAATTAACAAAAATAAAAATTAAAAGCACATACAAAAGTAGCCATTGCTTATGAAAAAGAAACCAATCTTTTCCGTAGAACTAACCATGTCTCACCTAAAAGGTAAGATCTCATTTTATCTCTTTGTTTCTGCGTAAGAGATACTGAGATTTAATGCATTTGAAAGTATATCATGATACTTCCTCTTTAAATATTCTGAAGAGCTGCAATAAAGGACTGGGAAAATCTACTAGGTTTCTACCTAGCTTTTACCACAAAAGCTATTCTAGTAAGAGGCAACAGTTTGTTTTGTTTTGTTTTACTCCCCTCAAGAAGATTCCATAATGTATTGAAAAATGTGTTTAAGTATCTTTATATACATATATGTATGTATATATATATTTTTAATTTTCCTAAGTTGCAGCCTAAGTTCCTCATCCTAAAATTCAAACTAATATAGGTCGATTTAGTATACTTAAATTCATCAGAAAGAATTTTCTCTTTCAGAAAGGCTGAAATGAGCATTAGAATCCATTTTTTCCCTTTGTACTACAGCCAGTACATTTTTACCTTTCAATACACATTGTTGTTGTTGTCAGCACACATTAGAGGCTAATAATATGATAGACTTCTTGCAGTGTTCAAATACTATTTGCAATAATTTCTTTACGAACAGTACTAAAGGTGTGGTCTCTGAATAAATAGGAAAAGTCACTGAGAGACAAGTGCAGATGCCAGCCAGAGTTAAGTTTCATATTTACAGGACACACACTCTCTCAATGGCACCTCCATCCTCTCTGGTAAATGGGTCTTAACTCTCTAGGAGAGAAAAAACAAAACAACCACCAGAAGCCCTAGATGGTAAGTGACAGCATCTCCGGTCCAAAGATGGACAATGTCTTTGGTCTCCCTGAAAACACCTTTTGTAATTATAGTTCAGGAACATACAACAACCAAGACAAGTAGATAGATACCTTAAAAGCATCCTCTCTGCTAAGCTAATTTATTCATCACAGAAAACATTTCTGCCCTTCAGCTAAATGGGAAGAAGCCAGATCTATCCCCTTCCATTTACACCAAAGAAAATAGCAAAGTTGTCAAGATCTAAAAAGTTGTCATTTTCCATCAGAAGAAATGAGGTGACTCAACACGTAGGATTATAAGAGGAGCGTGCCTGCTGACTGCAAACTTGTCATCATTAGCAGCTGCTTTGAGACGCTACTATGATCGAACAGACTTGAAAGCCCGTTTAGACAGACATTTTCTCATTATAAGTTGCTGTGCAAGATTGTGCTATGAAACTTACTGTCATATTTGATATAATAGGTAATACATTGCCTTTATAATACAACAGAGCTGGATTTCACAATGTCTGTTTTGATTGTATCAGGCTGGATTTAATAAAAGCTCTGATCGACTTGGTAACATGAATATGAGAGCAAACTTGGCAAAATGAACTATTTCCGTCATTGCGGTATCTGTAGCTAGTTTGGGGCTGATTTAGGAGCAGGGGCGATTTTAAGGGAATTTAAGGTTTTTATGCTTTTACTATTTCTCTATCCATAAGGCAGATTTGCAAATGTATTGAATTTGGCAGAAAAGTTTAAAAAAAGAGGAGTTTCTCCACATAAACACCTGCATATGTTTTCTGCCATTATTGCCATGACATGACCTTATAAGAAAATGTTCTACTATTGCTGATGATCTCTCCTTTAAATAAGGGAAAACAATGAAACATTAAATACTCATTAAAACATTTTAATGTTAAACACATTTTTTAAAATTCTTAAATTTTTAAAAAATTTCTGTTGTTGTTAAGTTCTGTTGAGTCAGTTCTGACTCATAGCGACCATGTATAGGGTTTCTGAAGTTGGAACTGGTGAGTTTGAACTGCCAACCTTGTGGTGGTTAGTAGGGCAGTACTTATCCTACAGCACCACTCCAGGACTCTTTCAAAGCTCTGTTGTTGTTGTCAAGTGCCGCTGAGTCAATTTCGACCTATAGCGACCCTGTATAAGGTTTCCAAGGAGCAGCTGATGAGCTTGAACCGCCGACCTTGCAGTTCAAACAGCTTTGTAGTCTGGCGCATTAACCCACAGCACCACACCAGGATTCTTTCAAAGGTCTAGGTGAAACTTAAATGAGTTATGTTGTTGCTGTTGTGAAGTGTTGTCAAGTCAGTTCCGACTCATAGTGACGCAGTATAGGGTTTCCAAGGAGCAGCAGGTGAGTTTGAACTGCCGACCTTGGGGTTCAAACCAACTTTTCTGTCCAGTGTTTATCCTACAGCACCACACCAGGACTCTAGACACACACTAGCTGTGGAAAAGTGGTCCACTCATTTAAAAAGCATCATTTTCCAAATGTTGTATTTAATTGATAATTTGGGAAATAGTTATAAAAGTGGACCCAATCTATTACATTTGAAAAACATAAATTAATATTAAAAGTTCTCTCAAAATACCAAAGCAATCATAAAACAAACTTATCTTGGAAAATGTATCTTCATCTATGTAGTAGTCTTGGAGAGGCTCTATGGGTTAATACACTGGATTACAAGGTCGGTTTGAACAGCAAGGTCAGCGGTTCCGGCTCGCCCACTTCTCCTCGGAAACCCTATATACCTCCCCCCAAACCTGAGTCTAAGCACAATGATCCAGTTCTTAATTCTATCAATTTCAGTGTACAAGAAATTTAAAGAAAAGTCGATTTCCAAATCACTGACTCCCTATCACCTCGAAGCAAATTAACATTCTACGTAACCCAAACTAAACAGATGTACTGGTTCTTTTGTCTTTTTAAACTGCAAACTGCCAGAGTAGATAGTGTATGTGCTTGGTATGAACTCTTTACAGCATCAACTTTTTAAGAAATGTGAATATAGTATAATAGGAATCCTGGTGTGGACCACAAAGTTGGTTTGAACTCCAAGGTGGGCAATTCAAACTCAACCAGCCAATCCTCAGAAACCAGGGTGGCTATGAGTCAGAACCGGCTTGACAATACAACAACAACAACAGTAGTATAATAATGAGAAGGGGTATCCTCTTGATAATTTTCCCCCTGTTGACCAAATAATCTATTGACTCTGAAGCACAGTAAGCTTTTATTCTGGATAAACAATTCTGACATTTAACATCACAGAGCATTAGTTAAAGAAATCTCTCCTTCAGAGTCCTAAGGTTTAAGGCAACACTGTATAGGCGAAAAAACACCAGAAAATCTGTGTGTAGTTCTGCAGATAAACAGTCCTCCAGTTTGTTTCCATTTCTCTGCACCACACAAAAGAACAAGAAGTCTCAATGCTGCCAGCTAAGTATTTAAAAACACTCTTGTTTTTCCAAAGTGAAAGCACTTACTTTGCCTTCAGTGTCTCCTCCTGAAAGTTCCACTGTGGGTCTTCCACCAGTTGTAACTCTCTTAACACCCTTCCTGGTTTGTAAGCTGCATTGATTATCATGCTAAGAACCTGTTGGATAGATAAATGAATGAATGAAGGGAGGAAGTAACAATGGCAGCAAATGTCAAACAGATTATTCTCACTAAACCAACAATACTTTGAAAACCACAGCTCTGACACTAAACATGGGGTCTGCATTCACACTGTTGTTGTCGTTGTTAAGTGTCACTGAGTCAGTTCTGACCCATAGCAACTCTGTACAGGGTTTCCAAGGAGCAGCTGGTGAGCTTGAACCACGGACTTTGTGGTTCAAACCTACTATGCATTAACCCACAGTGCTACACCAGGACTACTTACCACACCAGTGCATTCACACTATCCTCTGATAATTTGTTGTTTAATGATGGATGTTAGTGTCCTGGTGTGGCTCTGCAGGATAGATATGGGACTGCAAGGTCAGTTTGAACCACAAAGTTGGTAGCTCAAACTCGCCAGCAGTTCTTGGGAAACACTACACACAGTGGCGATGAGTTGGAACCAACTCAACAGCACTTAACAACAATTCATTAAACATGTACAATAAGTGAAGTATAAAGATTAAGCTTGACAGAACATTTTGTAGGCGTATACTGAATAGGTTCACCACTGAATGGCTAAATTTCATTAACTCTTAATGACTACAGATAAAACAAAACTATCTCCTCTAAAGAATGATGTACTAGTCTTCTACAGGGTTACTCTTCCATAAGATATGCTTATTGAGAATTTAATATTTAAATATAAATCACAAATGGAACCAATCAAACTGATTGGTTCATGCCAACACTTCTAGATATACATACCTGTAAAACCCCAAACCAAATTCACTACCACCGAGTTATTTCTGTATCATAGCAACCTGATTCAGGGTGTGCAAGACTGTAAATCTTTACAGGAAGCAGACAGCCCATCATTCTCCTGTGGTGCAGCTGACGGGTTAGCAGTCCAACCTAGCCTATAAAGCCATGGGGCTTACATACTTCCATACCTGTAAGCAGGGTGAAAAATTCTTCACCACTTACTGAGGCTGACTTAGTTTATGGGTGTTCAGTACGAGGAGCCCTGGGGTGTGGCACTGTAGTATAAGCACTAGTGGTTCAAACCCACCAGCTGCTCTTGTTTTTGCTGTTAAGTGTAGTCAAGTCAGTACTGACAACATAGTGACCTATACAGGGTTTCCAAGGAGCAGCTGGTAGGTTTGAACGGCTGACCTATGGTTGGTTCACAGTCCAGTGCTGATCCTACAGTGCCACACCATGAGTTCACTATGAGTCAGAGCACTTTTAACAATAACAAGAATATTAGGACAATTCTCTTAGAGATGTGCAGATGCTAAAAGAGAATCCATACCATCTTAATCCATTGATTTTCACTACCTCCTTTAAGTTACCCCTTCACTCTCAAGTCCCTAGCCCAAAAACCATAAGCATGTGGTCATTGCTTATTAGGGGGTTTCCACAAGGACCAGGCATTTCTTCTCTCAACTGCAAGCTCTGGGAGATGACACATTGGCTCAAGTTAACCTCAGTATGCTTCTGTAAGGAAAAAGAACAGGAACTTAAACCCCAGGGCGCGGGGGCGGGGGGAGGGGCACTCACTTTCCAATAAGCAGATCATCATTAACCTTAACAATAATGAATTCTGGCCCACTCAGGAGCTGTTGCTATTTGGAAAAGAGAGTTTGAAGAATTTGAAGATACGACAAAGACGAATACAAAGAAACACGGAGAAGACTTACAGTGCTCAGTCCCATGAGATGAGGTTTTTGGTGTGCTTGGGTTTTTTTTTGTTTTTTTGTTTTTGTTTTTGCCAGGTACTAGGAACAAGGAAAGGAACTCTGGTAGCGTAGTGGTTACAAATCAGACTGTGAACCTCAGGGTCAGCAGTTCGAAACTACCAGTTGTTCCGCGGGAGAAAGATGAGGCTTTCTGCTCCCGTAAAGATTTACAGCCTTGGAAACCCTGTACAGGGTCGCTATGAGTCGAACCGACTACACGGCACATAACAACAAGGAACAAGGAAGGAGTCCTTGTATGGCACTGGGCCACAAGGCCAGTTTGAACCAACTGCCAGGTCAGCAGTGCAAGCTCACCAGCTGCTCCCTAGAAACCCTATACAGAGTCACTACGGGTCGGAACCGACTTGACGGCACAAAACAACAACAACAGTACAATGCAGACTCCTAGTGAGGCACTGTAGGATCAGCACTGAACTTCAAATCACAAGATTGACAGTTCAAACACACCAGCTGCTCCTTGGAAACCATATACAGAGTCCCTATGAGTCAGAGTCGACTCGACGGCTTGTAACAACAGTACAATATACGACATCATGGAAAGGAAGCATTGAGAAGTATGTTGCAGGGATTTCTGTACTGCAGTGTTTCACTTGGCGAATGTGTCTTAGGAATGTAACCGACATGGATGCCACTCTGATTTATTTCTGAAAAACAAAGCTTTTTCATTTTATAACTAAGGACTCAATTTAAAAGTATTTGTCTACTATGCAGACAGCATGACAACCATCTCTTCTTTGTAACTTGGGTCTTGTAGCTCCCCATTATGGAAGCATGGCTCAGCAGGCATTCAGAGGCCATGACAATGCAAAACAAGCATGTTTATGTTTTCTGTATTATAATAATCATCTGATCTTATTGTTTACTGTCAGTACAATTTGCAGAAACTGAGTTTAAAAATAAATCTAATGAGGCCTGGCTGAAATAATGCACAGTGTGGTTATTAACAGACAATAAAGTTTCCACAGATCCTTTTCAATGTGCTCAGCTGAGAAAACCTCAGAGCTACACGCTATTTGCTATATATCAGAATGCGTTTTGTGACTTTCGGAGGAAAATGCATTCCAGAGTTCAATTCAGTCTAGGAATAGCAGTCATTCAGTTGTAAAAAACATTCAGTGTTGAATCTTTTACGAGTGCATCCCATGGCTTTTCCTGATGCCACAGCATTTGTCTCCAAATTCAACAAGCTTTTCTGTTATGATTGTGAGCTGAATTATTTTTCTGTACATGACATCTACATGCATTTTAGATACTTTGGACAAATCAAGAGGGACTAGTCCCTAGAGAAGGATATCACACTAGGTAAAGAGGAAGGTCAGTGAAAAACAGCAAGACCCCCAAGGAAATGAACTGGCATAGTGGCAGCAGCAGTGGGTTTAACAAAGATTGTAAGGATGGCATAGGACTGGGCAGTGTTTTGTTCTGTTGTGCATAAGGCTGTTACGAGTTGGAACGGACTCGATGGCACCCCACAACAACAAGAGCCATAAAAATAACCACATGGACAGCCATGGTGACTGCTGAGAATTAGAGTGAATTACTGTCCCTTGCAAAACATCAGAATTCAATTCATTCAATTCAATTCAGAGAGGGTAGTATAGAACCTGCCCCTAAGTAATTAAAAGGATCTTTATGGGTGAGACCAATAAACAATACTCGTATTCCCAATAAGCTGGTATGACTGTATGACTAACTCAAAGAGCAAGCTCATGCTTTATACAGTCATGCTTCACTGGATTTCTTGAGAGTCCATCAGATGGTTGCTAGGAATATATTTCTGCACACAAATTCCCACAGATTATTAGACCAGAAAAGCAATATCCTTTGTGGTTGGATGGATTTAGGATCAAACACCACTTCCATGACTTAGTTCTTGGGGAAGATGCTTTATACTCTGCCTTTCCTCACCTGTACAATGGGACACTCCTATTTATCTGATGCACTGGAATCTTATGAGGAATAAAGGTGATAACATACTGGCATCCAAAGTGACAAACACCAATATAGTTCTCATCAACCCATAAAATGAACTCCTATCCCTTCAACCTTCCAGTCCCATTGGCCTGTATTTATAAATATTTGGAAAGTAACTCTTCATTGATGCTCCTTAACTTTCTATTGTCCTGTGCTCAGAGTCAAACTAAAAAAAAAAAAAAAAAAATCGATACTTTTAATTCATTATATTCAACTCCATTTTCAACCAAGAAAATTTGTAGTCTCTCGAACCACTACACAAAATGCTTTGGAAAAAAAATCACTAGTGTCCAGATTATCCAACCCAATTAGGACTCTCTCCATCACTGGGTCATTAAGTCACCTTCCTCTGCTGTCCACTGGTCAGTCCTGAAATCCCTTCCTACCTCTGTTTATAAGGTATACACATTAGTTGAGAATATGGAGCCAAGAGCAAGGATTATAAAAAGAAGGAAGAGACAACAAGAAAATAGAATGTGGGTACTATTCTGAATAATTAGGAAGGAGAAGAACCATTATAAATTGTTGTTGTTAAGTGCCTTTGAGTAGGTTCCGACTCACAGCAATCCTGTCTGAGGAGCATCTGGTGGATCTGAACTGCCAACGCTGTAGTTCCCAGTCCAGTGCTGATCCTGTAGCGCCACACCAGTAGTCCACATTACAAACAGTGGTTGATATACACTCCTCAATGAAGGTTAGTTTCCTTCTCCCATTCTCTCACTTTCATATACAAGTTCAGCATTCAAAAGATTACTCAAACTGAAGGGGACTCATTTCCTCTTCACTTAACGAAATTATGTTGTTACATTATTTCCTTTCATATTCACCTCCATGCAAAAGTCACTTAGATATTTCTAAATCCAACTATGTTGTTAAGTGCCATCGAACTGGTTTTGACTCATACCTGTATAGGATTTCCAAAGATTGGCTGGTGAATTTGAACCACTAACCTTGCAGTTCAAACTGACTTGGTTGAGTCCTTATCCTACAGCACCACACCAGGACTCTGAATTGTATCATGTGATTAAAGTTAGAACAGTGTTGAACATGCAAGAAAACACTTAGCAGCAGAATTGAGTGTCAAAATTACGTAAACAGTTCAGCAGGCTCCCCTAGGCTGGGCTAGGCTGATGTAGTGGGAAGAATCATCTAAGACTTTGAAGGGTTTTTTTTGTTGTTGTTGCTGCAATAATGACAACAACAACAACAACAAAGGCATCAGGAGAGTTTTTTCTTGTTTTCAGTGCATATCTAACCTGAAGAAGGCACAGAAAAGCATGAAGCAGCTTTGAAAGGAAAATTACGCAAATGACTGTTGAATTCTAGTGACCTTGTGATGTAGGCTCTGCGGGGTAGACTCTTAAGAAGCAGACTAACCCCTAGGACAACAGGAGAGGAAATTCCTTCTCTTGGGGGATCAGAAAAAGGACCTAGAAACACAGAAGCCCTTGCTCCCACATTCTGTTCAGTACATTGTTCAATGGCTCTTTCTGCTTCTTAGCATACCCAGGGCTCATGGTCACAATGACCAGCTTTTCACAGAACCTAGAACACATTAAAGGTCCAGTACACCTAAAATATTTCTTCTTTGGAACTTCAAAATCTGATGGAATATATATACTTTTTATGAGTTGTGTTTATTTTTAACTAAAAGGATTTAAAAAATTTCTCCTTAATCAGGGACTAAGTCTCCCTGCAATAGGATTTGTGTGTGAACAGTCCTAGACAAGGACTTCAAGCTCGCTAAAGTGTGTGTGGGGGTGGGGTGGGGTGGGGTGTCCTGGAGAAGGACACCAAGCTTGGTAAAGTGTGGGGGGCAGGGGTAGTAGAGAAAGATCCTCAAAGAGTTGGACTAACAAAGTGGCAGCAACAATGGACTCATATATAAAAATTATGAGGATGATACAGGACCATGTATTGTTTTGTTCTGTTATACACAAGGTCCCTATGAGTCAGAACTGAGTAGACAGTATCGAAGGACAAAAGTGAATTGTATCTTATGTGGAAACTTGCAAAGAAATAAAAGAAGAAGAGATACAGACTTCAACACCTGGCATTGTCAGTACAATCAGAAACCTCATGAGGTACAAGGCAGACAAGCTGAGTTTTCATTTCTGTAAGCAGATTTGAAAGGAGAAGCTAATTTTAAAAGGTCTGTTTTGGAACTGGGGTATATGAAAGTTTCAGAAGACTTACACCAGTTTTATCTTTCTCCCTGTTCCCTCTCAGTTATACAACACTGACCCTACATCCCCAAGGTCTGTAAATGCCAACAATCTTGTGGTAGCATTGCTTTTTAAACTCTTACACATGTAAATGCCCTAAAACAAACCCTAGAAATAAATGACTATGTGTTCACAACAACATTGACAATAATAAGGCACCAGAGTCTTTTCTTCTCTTCAGTGCATATACAAACTGCTAATGAAGCCAGAGAAAAGCACAGCCTAGCTTTGATAATGAAAATGAAGCAAATGACTCAGAAAGTTATCTCCTTCTTAATAATAGCTACTTTCATTTTGGTGCTTCAAAAATTGACTGCTCTGTGCATATCCCAGGATCAATGCAACCACTGCATCTAATACACTTCAAAAAATAATCTACTGACAACTGTCAAGTTCATCTCTCCTTTTATACTTTTTCTTTCATTTCATAAGCCTTTAAGATTTCATTTGGTTATCAGTTACAAAAATTTTCATAATAACAATAATAACCTAACATACAAATTTTACTAAGATTAGAACTATTGCTTTGGTCAAAATTGACTTCTACTTTTATTTAGATTTTTAGTTTGATGCTGACCTCCCTGGTCTAGAGAGAAGGTACTCTGGGATCAACAGTCGCCTCCCAGAATCTTCTTGGCTTTTCCTGGTAGGCAGGCCCAACTCTCTCTCTTGACATATTCCATGCGATCACTTTAATCTGATTAAAAAACCATTCTGTCAAATGAGATCATGGTGTTAAGTAATTTTCTACCTCCTACAGGAAGAACCGAGTCCTGGTGTGGCGCTGTGGTCTAATGCATCAGACTGCAAAGCCGTTTGAACTGTAAGATCTGCTATTCAACCTCACCAGCTGCTCCTCGGAAACCCTATACAAGGTCGCTATGGGTTGGAACGGACTCGATGGCACTTAACAACAGGAAGAACAACAGGAGAATTCCACTGTGGCCTGCATCCAAATTTACCTCAGTCATCAGAAACCCAACAATCTTAGAATATCCCTCTCTCAAAATCTGATTCCCATCTGCCTCTTGGTTTTCACCTAGTCTGACCCTACTTCAAATCCCTCCTTCCTCCCAAACCCTTCCAGAATGCCCTCTTACCTCATGGTCTAGCATTAATCAAAGACCTGTATCCTGAATCTCTTCTTGTAATTTTCTTTTTTACTTTGTGGTTTTCCTTTCTCCCCTGTATCACTAGCTTTCTTTCTCTACTACATCCTATCCAATAGCGTATATATTTGCTGTAACATCTCACACCTTAAAAACCTAAACCAACAACACTCGCTTTATCACTTATCTTTCTTCAGCTACCACCTCATTTCTTTGTTCTCTTCTAGAAAGCTATCTATAACACGCAGTGCTTTCTCTCTGTCTATACTTCCATCTTGAACACAAGACAATGGGGCTTCCATATCCACAACTCCTGGATACGGGTCACCGGTGAGGCCTGAATTGCTGAACAATGTGAAATTCCCAGTTCTATTCTAATTCTATTATCCGCAACATTTGCCACCATCACACTCTCCTTCCAGACTGTTCTACACCTGCCTCTCCCATTTCTCCAACTCTGATGGTCACTTTTGTTGAGATTAGTTAGGTAAATGAACCCTTCTATTATCACCAAACCTCAAATGATAGCAAACTCTGGACTCGGTCCTTGAAATGTTTCTCTTTTCTATCTACATTCAACTCCACAGTCAACCCAGATTCAGTCCTTGAAATGTTTCTCTTTGCTATCTACATTCAACTCCACAGTCGATCTGGCTTTAAACACTGTCCGTATGCAAGCAATCTCATCATTACCATATTTATATCTCCACCCCACAGCTTTCCCCCAACTCTAGACTCACAGTCCATCTGGACTTTGATGTTTCACAGGAAATTTAATCTGTCTAAAACAGACAAGATCTAATCTGCCCTAGAGGCTTCCCTTTCACAGCCTTCTTCTCTTCCAACAGCTCAGGCCAAACTTGGGGAGCCTCTTGAATTCTCCATTCCTTTCACTGTGCACACCGAATTGATCAGAAGTCCTCCCTGTCAGTTCTACCTTAAAAATCCATTTCCCACCTGGGTGCAATCATCCTTTGCTTCCAGTGCTTTTTTTGCCTAGGCTTAAAAAAAATTTTTTTTTCTTAAATGTTTTATTGTGAATTATGTGATAGTTTACATGGGAGAACATTAGTTTTACATTCATTCTATCATATATTGTCTCATTGCCATGGTTACAATCCCCTCCATGCAATCCTTCCCCCCATACCCCCCAGGTCTTCAGCACACAGTCACTCTCCCTCTCTGGATCTAAAGTCTCCAGCTGTTCCATCGTTCCACGTCATCATCTCTGCCTCCATTTCAGGCATCACTGCTTCTCTGGGTAGGGTCCCGCTCTCTGCTCTTCTCCCTTGATGGTCCTAGGGACCTCCGCTCCTAGACTGAAAAGTTAATCACTCCCCTCCTTGCTATAAAACATCTACCTTTACATTTCCGACCCTCACAATTAGTCCTGATAACAAATATTCACTATTGTATCACAAGAGACCCGTCTGCATTTCATTGCATCAGCCCCGCCTAGTCAGATTGAATACTACTCACTGGAGATTCTACCTTCCTCCAGGCCCTCTAGATCTAGGTTCCCTCTTGAAAGCTTGTAAGGCAGTCACTTCTTGCCTTTGTAGCCCCCTGCCCCACATTTTGGGTAGCCAATGTCCAAGTTGCCCATCCTTGTCTACTCTGTGTGTGCAGGGGGTGGGAAAGTTTCTTGCTGTAAGGATTTATTCCCTCTTTTGAGCTACTGCTTCCATAGGTGTAGGTCAAGTTCATCAAATTGTATGAGAATACTTTTTTTTTTCCTCTTCTTTTTACTTCTGGTTGAGCTCTGATCATCCAGTCACTGAAACCAGGACAAGTGGGTATTATCTGCAAGTGTGGATGTTCTTAAGCATATGCCCTCTCTTCTTATCAGCTGGATGTTTCACTCTCCACTCTAGTTCTCTGTGGCTATGTCACTGACTCTGGGCCCAAGAGTCCCCAGGTCTTGCCACACTGCTGTTTGCCTAGGCTTCTGCAATTGTTTCCAAACTCCCTTATCATCCTGAAGTCTCTCATCCATACAAGAACCAACAGGATCTTTTAAAATCCTCACTCACAATCAGGTCATTCACCTGCTCAAAACTCTTCAAAGGTGTCTTTCCCTTAGAGCAAAACCTAAAGTCCTTATCCTGGCGGAGGTGGCCCTATAGGAATTGGCCTCACACACCTCTCTGATGCCTCTCCACAGCACACTTACCCTTGGCTCCCTCGCTCCAGCCACACCAACATACCCTTGCCTCTCAGGGTCTCTGCTCTGCTGCTGTTTTTGGATTGTTCTTCCTTAGGATAGCCTGAATGCCCACCCTCCCCTCATCAGGCTGTTGCTCACATAGACCCTGGTTATTGAAACCTTCCTTGAAAGTCCACTCTACAATAGCAGTGTTCTCCCACCATCATGTGGCCTCTTTCTGAGTTTTACAGGACTTAGCACCATCTGACGTCCACAGACATTTTTTTTTAATATATATTGCTTTGCGGTGTCCTCCCCTCCCCGCCCCCCCACCCCCATTAAAACACATGCATCAAATCATCAGGGACTTCATTTTCATGTGTGGCCATAGTCATAATAATTAGAACTGCATCTGGACGTAGTAGGTGCCTACAAATTTTTTTTTTTTTTTTGATTTTTAGTCCATGGATTTCAATATGAGTGAACTTAATTCTTCTGCAGGAGGTCCTAAGTGGAATATATGGTTAATCACTAGACTAGTAACCAAAAGGTTGGCAGTTCAAATCCACCTTGGAAATAAGTCTTGGTGATCTGCTTCCGGAAGGTCACAGCCTTGAAAACCCTATGGAGCAGTTCTACTCTATACACTTGGGGTCTCCATGAATTGCAATCTAGTTGAAGGCCACTAACAATAATACCTGAACAGTGATTCAGGAGTTACCAACTGGCAACTTTGTTTCAGTCCTGCTGTAGCAATGCGGGTTCATGAGCTGGACTGCAAGGTAGGTTTAAAAAGCAAGGTAGATGGAAGTTTGAGCTCACCAGCCACTCCGTGGAAACCCTGCACAGGGTCATTATGAGTGGGAACTGACTCAACAGCACTTAACAATAACAATGTGATATGGTGAGAAAGTTCAATGAAGGAATCTTGCTTCTTTGTGGGCAAACAATAAAGACTTAGTAACAACAACCAAAGTAGGAAATTTCCACTGCCAATCTTCCAAGACATTATCTAGCATTCTTCTAGTTCCTGTATCTCAGACTAAGTGTGTGGGTGAGAGTTTACATCCACCCACCAGACTGGTGCATGGGTTAGCTAGTATTCCTTTGAGCTTAAAATAAAATCAACAAAAGCATACCAGAATACCTTGAGGAGACATGTCCCCTTTTTTCTGTGGTTTAGATGACTGACTTAACTCGATGGCAGCTAGTCAAGACTCTCTCTCTGTCCAGTATTATCTGAAGAGTCGGTCCTTGATACGAGACTATGCTTCCCAGTATCTATGCTTGCCCCCATTACATTGAAGAAAACATGGCCACACGGAATCACCGCTGGCCTCATTTGCAGTACATGATCATTTACAAGCAGTATGGCTGCTTTGGATTTCTTACTTTCTGGGTTTCCACATGAAAACCTTCTACTTTTTAAGTAAGGAGCCCTAGTGGTACTGTTAAATGCTCAGCTCTTAAGCAAAAGCTTGGTGATTCAGACTTATCCAACAGTTCCCCAGGAAAAAGACCTAGTCATCTGCTTTCATTAATATTAAAAAACACAAAAATAAAATTAATAAAGCCCCTGCCATTGAGTCAATTCTGACTCAGGGTTTCAGAGCCTTGTAAATCCTTTTGGAAGCTAATAACTTCAGCTTTCTCCCACAAGTGGCTGGTGGGTTTGAACCATCGACCTTGTGGTTAGTAATCCAGTACTTATCCTACAGTACCACCATAAAGATTTCAGCCATGAAAATTCTACTCTGTCACATGGGGTTTCTATGAATCAAAATCAACAACAGTATTTAACTAAAAGTTGTTATGAGAGGTACCTGGAAATGAATGACTGATATAATGATATAATGGAGAAGAAATGCAAACACAATTTCACAGATCTTCCCAATACGGGGGAAAAAAAAGGTCATCAAAACAAAGAGCTTGACAGGAATATCTTAATGGATCAACCATGCTGCAGAACACTGAACTGTGTGAACAACAAGGGAAGTCAAATTCCAAACTGCCAGGTCCCACTTGAAGTTTCTAAAACTGGAGATGAGTAAGAGCGTGGTCATTTCACCCTTTGGTGGAGGTGTCACATCACTATTTGCAGAAGAGCCTCTCTGATGGAAGGCCATCACCTCCACTGAAGGAGGAATTCTGAGCTTCAGAATGCAGGTTCCGGCCTGGTATAACACACTGGTTTTCTTTGGGACCTCCTGCTTAAATCTATTTCACACGTCAGTGAAGCAGAGCAGAGTGAACACAGGGCGTAAAGTCAGTCCACGATGACAGAATGTCTACACACAGTCTTTTCACTTCAGAAAGATCCAGCATTGAGCATTTCCATCCTTGGCAATAATGTCTGAAATCGTAATTCACCTGACCGGCTTCTGTTTGTCACATTTCATGGAATGATCTAAGAAGAGAGATAATTACTAGATGCCCGTGTTGGACAGACTTTCTAAATTTCTACTAGCCAGTGAGAAGGGTCCTTGAGCTACAAAAAGCTCAAAAAACACCCTGTTAACAAGTGATGCTAGAAATGAGCCGGAGAGATTCACAGAAAGGTGTGCCTCTGTAAGTACACTTAAAATTTTTTATTTTATTTTTTGTTTATTCTTATTCACCGCCAAAGCAATACATGGAACTGAGCTTACAAATAACATCACCACCAACTACTCCTGACCCTGGAGTGGGAGAACTGGGATATCATTCTAACACAACCAGGCATAGTTTTCTGCCTGTGCATTTGCACACATGTGGGCTTTTGAGAATGTGGTGTGACTTGAGCGGAAAAAGAATAAGCCTTTTTGGTTACGGAGACACTGAGGACTTTCTGGACTATAACTCAATGAAGTAAGGATCACATCCTTTGCTCACCATAAGACACCCAGCTGTAGCACAGTGCCTGGGACATGGTTTAGGATTCACTGTTTACTTAGCATCTGAAAGAATGAATGGGCTGTTTTTTTCACTTACCACTACATTCCCGGTGCTAAAAGAGTATCTGGGAAGTGGTAGATGCCCAGTAAACACCTGCTGAATGTTGACTGACTGGACAATTTGGTATCTGAGAAACCTTAGAAATGCTGAGGAGAGATGGATACACTACTATCTAGAGGAGACACCCTGCACTCCTCACATGACTGACCTCTTCACTTTCCAGGCCTGCATAACTATTGAGTCCTCAGAAGCAGATAGACAGGAATGCATATCTTGTTCTACAAAAGTGAGCACCCAAGTCTCTTCTACTTTTCCTGTGTGCCCTGGCAGCAACATGCCCATTGTTGTTGTTAAGTGACATCGAGTCGGTTCTGACTCATAGAGACCCTGTATAGGGTTTCCAAGGGTAACTACCAACCTGAAGCTCAAGCAAACCTTGTGGTCCAGCGCTTATTCTATCTTACATTGTTGTCGTTAAGTGCCTAAGAGTCAGTTCCAACCTATAGCGACTCTGTATAGGGTTTCTGAGGAGCAGCTGGTGAGCTTGAACCACCCACCTTGTGGTTTAAACTGATTTTGCAGTCCAGCACATTAACCCACAGCACCACACCAGGACTCCTATCCTATCCTATAGTATCTTAAAGCTCTGATATCATTAGACCAATACTCATGGCTTTTAACTGTTTCTGCAGACAATTTCTACAAAGTTAAATTAATTACAACCCATTCTCTTAAGTCTCAGGGAAGGCTGTCTAACTCTTTGCATTCCTTGGTCAGGCTGTGGTGAGGAGTCCTCAAATGAGTCTTTGAGATGTTCATAAATGGATGGTTGGATAGACAGATGTACGTGAGTGCATGAGCATTTGCATTTAGCCCATAAGATTCCCACCTTGATCTGACAGAAGCTCTCTCTAGTCTCACTGATTGATTGTTGTTGTTTTCTAAAACAGATGGATGTCACCATAGTCATACTTTTGTGTCTTGCCCCAGTTAGTCTTCAGTTAGTCTTCTCCAGCAGTCTCAACTAAATGGACTGGAAAGTGATGTCAGACAGAGCGAATAAAGTCACGGAAGCTTATGGAGGCAGAATATTTCCTGAGAGTCTAGGTTTCATGTTACTTTCTCCTAAGCCTTCTTTTCTAAGCACCAGAAAGAAGATAAAGTGAGTAGAAAATCAGGTGCTATATTTTTACCTATTAATAGAAAGTGTACAACTTGCCAGCTTTCCCTCGATAAATGTTCATCTCTTAAACTGTTGAACTCATGCTGCCAAAAAACAGCACGTATAACATAGGTCATCTCTACTGCAGTGCGAATACAATTTGAGAGCAACTACCAGCTTGAGTCACCTAAAATAATGGGGATGGAAAATGTCAAAAAGAACTCCCACAGATTCTTGGCTTGGAATGGAATGTTTCTTCTCCATCACTTCTTTCCTCTCTCTTTTTTTGGCTAAAAAGAGAGCTTACACACTGGCAAATATTGTAAGGCAAATAACTGTAAGAAAAACTATGGGTGTTCCCTTCAGAGTATCTGTAAAGATAGAGATTCCATAATTCTCCCCAAATTGGTGTTTTCAAAGTCATTTTTGCCAGCAGGACTTGGCCAGTCTTTTCCCATCATGAGTCTGCATCAGAAGTGAAAACATCTATCCCAGGACAGCGGATATGAGCAACTGCATTTTGTGTTCCACTCTCCTATCAACTGATGCTCATTAAGGCTCACCCCCCACTCACCTACTCTTTCAGACACAGAAGCAGACATAACACCAGGCTTATCACAATGGATATGAATAGTAAACACCCCAGGCCTGGCAATTTTTGAGATTTCACATCAATTATTAAGTAAACATTTGCTGAACACATTTGGGCAATGAACCTGGAACAGAATGGCAAGCAAGACTTTATCATATCATGCTAATAATCATATATGCATAGGAGGTGTGTGATACTTATGGGTTTACCAAGAACCCACATAGATTGTAGTTTCTACATCTTTTGGAGACCCTGGAATAGGCATACTGAGGCTAAAGCAGAGGTGGAAATGTTTGAGATAGAACCAGATGGTGTTGATTTGACACTTATCTTACTGGAAATGTTGTTGTTCTTGCTAAGTGCTGCTGTTGAGTAGATTCGGACTCATACCAACCCTATATACGGTTTCCAAGGAATGGCTGGTGGGTTTGAACCACTGACCTTGTGGATAGCAGTCCAGAACTTACCCTACAGAGCCACACCTGGACTCCTTATTAGACAGTGTTGTTGCTGTTGTTAAGTGCCATCGAGTCAATTCTGATCCATAGAGGCCCTGTATAGGGTTCCTAAGGAGCAGCTGGTAGGTTTGAACCACTGACCTTGTGTTTCACAGTCAAGTGCTGATCCTACAGCACCTCATCAGATATGGTTGGCTTGAATTATAAACACCATCTCTTTAACAGGTCTCGCCTTTCATGACAACTGGCTTCAGCATCCGAAGTGCCATGGACAGGCTTGTCCTGCCCCCTCCATGCTAAGGCCTGCCCCCTCCTGAGCTCCCTTATGCTCTCCCCTCCTCTGCCTGGCCCCACAGATGACTGGGCCATCTGCTGACTCTGGTTCAGGTCACTGTCTCTCCGCTGTACCCTCTGGAAATGCAGCCACTCTCTTCAGTGGCTCACACTTCACTCAAGTCCAATGATCACAACACTTACCAGTCCAGAAAGTGAGTTGTTGTTGTTTACCACAGAGTCTAGTCCCACTCAGGGAAAATTCAGGTATGCAGAGTATTAGTGTTCCACAGGGTTTTTAAGACTGACCTTTGAGAAACAGATTAGCAGGTCTGTCTTCTAAGGTGCTTCTGGGTGGGTCCCAAGTACAACCTTTAGCTAGTAGTCGAACACGTCATTGTTTTCACCACATATTAATGGATACTTTTGTGAGAAACTTCTTCTCAAGCATACTGTCCTCTTAGGGTCCAGGACCCCACTGCTTACTCAGCATTTAACCTTTCTAACTCAGCTCTGCAGCCACACCCACAGTCTGATCTATTTCCAGCAGATCAGACGGAGAGAGAATAATCATCATTTGACATTTTCTAAAGATCCTGGTGTGGTGCTATAGAATCAGCATTGGACTATAAACAACAAGGTCAGCAGTTCAAACCCACCAGCTGCTCTTTGGGAACCCTATATAGGGTCACTTGAGTTGGAACCGACTCAATGGCACCTACCAACAACAATAACAAAGATACAGAACTTCCTAATTTCTAATGCCAAGGATGTTCTAGAAAAGCAAACATGTCTTTGTTTCAATTAGCTCCTTCCCTTTAAGTAAAGTGAAATCTGAAACCACATAGAGGCCTGAGCACTGAGAGAAATGTATTAGCATAAATACTGGCTTGGCTGAGGAACTTACATTTTTCTTTTACTCACAGAACTGAAGTACTTGCTTCCCCCACCCCTTTCTGTCTGATGCATTTTCTGAACATCAGCAAAAAGTCAGAAATCTGCTCTGGTCTGCCTTTTAAATTTGGGACCCATTGGAGTATTTATCAGGGATAACTTACCTTTGACTTAAAAAAATAGCCAGGCCCCTAAAAACAGGCTGAACCTACGGTCATCTTATTTGTTAACAGAGCTGGAAGTTAACAAGATCTTATTCTAACAACTGGCAAACACAATGTGAGACAGTCTCGAAAAGAGCTTCAAAAAGTCCCATCAGTTCACCGGATTCTGGTTCCCTTGCTATCATTCCCAGTAAAAACAGGCACAATCAGGCAGACACCAGCACCATAGCAACCCCACCCCCCACCCCACCCCCCAGGCTGAAGGCTACAATGGACTAAAAAAAGTCAATTCTTGGTCGAGGTGTCTTATTTTTATATTGTGATAGAAATCCTTACATGGAATCCTTGTTTGATTTCTTTTTGGATGGAATTTAATATCTGCAGGGATCTCTGGTCTGTGCCAATTTATATAGTTACAGTCAGAGCTGTCTTAGCCCCTCAACAAATCACTGAAGCCTCGCGGAGTATTTCCCTCCGTCCCTCAGTCCCTATTACTCTTTAGCTACAAATTTCTCATCTCTGGAATCTACTTAGGCTGAGAAAGACCCACACTGTTAGGTTCCAGGACATACTGCCAAACATTATTAAGGTTAGCTTCTTAACTGAAAGGAGCGCCAAGCTGCTGCTCATTGAGAACATATGTTAAGGACCCAGCATGATGCCCAGGACCGTAGTCCACTGTCAGGACACATTTGTGTACTTCTGTATTCACCCTTTGTGTTTGTCTTGCTTTACTTCCTCCATCCCACATCAACATTGATGCTGTTGTCTCCAGGTCTTATTCATGTTTTTCCCTCCACGGGGAGCAGGCTGCCCACTTCACTTTTCCCAGAGATGGTAGACAACTTCTATGCAATCTCACAGCATCTGTGCCAACCCCGACACAGTGTCTGCCAGACTTACTTCATTGTAATATCCTATTTATTTCCTTACCTCCCCACATTTGAACAGAAGCTGTAATGAAAGGCAGGGACCATGTTTTAAATATTGCATACTGAAAAGTCAATATTTATGAAATGTGCTTCAATAAATAACCACAACATAACCTGATCAATCTCTTACAATTTTTCTTCTAAACAATGACCTCAATATTCTCTCTAAAACAGATTTTTCCCCTCTTTCAATATGAGGCAGTTTAAAAAACTTGATGGAAATTTTCCTTTTATCTTTTATTTTTCCAAGAGTGTTTTGAAGCCCCTTCATTTACATCTTTAAGGAGCTCTGGTAGCGTAGTGGTTACGAATCAGGCTGCGAACCTTAGGGTCAGCGGTTCGAAACTACCAGCCGCTCCGCGGGAGAAAGATGAGGCTTTCTACTCCCATAAAGATTTACACCCTCGGAAACCCTGTACAGGGTCGCTATGGGTCGGACCCGACTCGATGGCACTTAACAACAACAACAACAACATTTACATCTTTAACTTCTAACAGCACCAATAGCTCAAAAGAAAGAACAAGTGTTCTGATTTTACTTCAGTTATTGTATTCTCCTTAAGTAAAATGAAATTTGAAACCATACAGAGGTTCGGGTGTTGAGAAAAAAAACAAATCACTCCGATGGCTCCCCAATACCCATGTCATACAGTCCAAATTCTTTAGGATGCCAAAGAAAGACTTTTACAACAGCTCACTGTGCCTACTTGTCACTGAAGGCAAGCCAGATATCTTCTCTTTTTTATTTAAAGAAATAATAATTAGAAAAACAACAAAACTCTTTTTAGTTTTATATAGCTAAGCCTAAGCACTTAGGCTTTAGTCACATATACCTAACTTTCTTTCCTAATTACAGGAGACACCTGGTGGCTCTGTCAGTTAGGCCTCGGGCTGTTTACCACACGGTGGGCAGTTCAAACCCATCAGCTGCTCCTCAGGACAAAGCTGAGGCTTTCTGCTCCCGTAAAGATTTACAGCCTTGGAAACCCTGTGCAGGGTCACTTCACTATAAGTCGGAACTGACTCCACGGTACTTAACAACAACAAAATACCTTTAGCTTCTACCTGTATAACCTTGTCCAGGAGGGAGAAAGATGAGGCTTTCTGCTCTAGTAAAGATACACACGCTCAGAAACCCTATACAGGGTGGCTATGAGTTGGAACCAATTGCACGGCACATAACCACCAACAACAACCTTGTCCATGTTGTGTAGTTCAAATTCTACTCATTTTGCCTCACCCAGATCAAATGACATTTCCCACACATTTGTCACTCCCTCCCCTCTGATCCCTAATCTGTTTCTGTAAAGATGACCTCTTTGGAAACCCTATGGGGGAAGTTCTTTGTCATACAGGGTCACTATCAGTTGGAAACAGCAGCATGTTTGGCTTTTTGTTTGTGTGTTTTTACCTCTCTGATCCCAGAGCACTTTGCTCCAGTCTCTAGTGATGCACACACCATACTATACATCGAGCTTTGGATGGTGTTGTCTCCCCAACAAGACATGAAGCCCCAATGGGCAACCAGTACATCACATTTATTTTTCAACTCAGTGCTTCATACAGTGACGGGCTCCTAGAAGATGCCTAACAAATATTTGTTCAATGAAAAAATGGACTGTTGTGCCAAAGACATTAAAAAACATTTATCACAGTGTAGTAATAAAAAAGATATATTTGGTGTCCTCTTTCTTAAGAGAAAGCACTGATGTAACTGGAAAAAGCAGAGAGAGTTCCAAGAATAGTTCAGAAATGGTTCCAAAATTCTAGTCCGTCTCCAAGCCATGGCTGAGTCTAAGCTATAAAAATGCAAGTGAGAGAAAGGCCATCATCAACATATTTAGGATTTACCTCTATCTGTAGGTTCTCACCTAAAAGTAGTGAGAGAAATGGAAAATAATATCACAAAAGGACGCAGTACATGACATCACCTCCATGAATGTGCCTGAAAACCATCTCAACAATTATCATATATTTCCTACTCAGTACTGCTGAAGAGTAGAAAATACATAAAAATATCACTCTCAAGTTTTCAGTGAACCTATGGCTATTGAAGGGCACCTATTTTTATCAACACTGCTAGTCACAATGTTGGTGGTTCAAACCCACCAGCCACTCCTTGGAAACCCTATGCAGGGTTGCTATAAGTCAGATGGAGTCAATGGCACTTAACAGCAGACTGCCTTCAAAGGAGCCCTGGTGACCGAGTGGGTTACCTGTCAGGTTGCTAAATACAAGGTCAGTGCTTCAAACCTCCCAGCTGTTCTGCGGGAGAAAGATGAGGCTGTCTGCACCCATCAAGATTTACAGTCTCTGAAACCCAACGGAGCCGATCTATTGTGTCCTAGAGTGTCACGAGAAATTGGAATGGACTCAGTGTCAGCGAATTGGAATGGACTCAGTGATGAGGTCCTTCCGTTTTGTGATCTAGGCTTCTTTCAAACGTCAATTCTGAGAAATCTTGCTAGACTCTTCAACTTTAACCCCTCCATTCCATACAGACAATCACTCCTCCATCTTCCCACAGTACTTTGTGTGGTATATAACATTTTCCCTGACTCATGGAGAGGAATGTACACCCCTCTTACTAGACTGTGAATCTTCCATGGCAGGACACCCTTTTCTCCATCTCTGTAACACCAGCATCAAGCGCATAGGATTATGAAACATGAGATGCTTAGTCAGTTTCTCCTTAATTTTGTCAAAACCTTAAATATCCGTTGACTGTACCCATCAAAATAAACCAACGGTGATTATAAAAATGCTTTACCTCTTTAAGAACCAGTACACATTTGCCTGGTCCCACCGATTGAGGTAGCTCTGCAATTCTTCCTTTGTTTAGGTAAGGGCCTGAGAAACACCTGTGGTTGATGAAAAGCTGAGGACAGCAGTATTTCCCGTTGATAGGACCTGTAGGGGAAGACAAACACAGCTGATGCTTTAAGATTATAACTCCTAGACATTAGGGAACCAACAAAAAACTTGGTTAAATTACTTTATTGACAAAACTAGCTAAAGGAGCTGTCAGACATCTTGACTGACAGAAAAATCCAAAAGATAAGAAAGAAATGGACTCAAAAGGATGACTGAAACTGTGAGGTCCATTGTACTTAGAATTCTAAAGGCACTCTTTGGTTTCGAATTGTGATGGAGCATTATGTAGAGGAAAAACAGGTGAGCTGCTTCTCATGAGAAAACATGTATTATGTTCTAACACTGATGAAATATCCAAAATAATAACTTAGACATTCTGATTTTTTTTTTCAGTATATAGACATACCTATTTATTATGTGTCGCTGTGGGTTAATGCGTTGGGTTGCAAAGTCAATTTGAATTGCAAGTTCAGCGGTTCAAACTCACCAGCCACTCCTCATAAACACTATACAAGGCTGCTATGAGTTGGAACCAACTCGATGGCACTTAGCAATAACAGTTATAATGCAGTATTCAAGACACACAAAAAGATACAAAGACTAAGACAATGACAACTCAGGTATCACTTTACAGCTCGAGAAAGAAAACACTGGCAACAAAGGGAAGTCCTCCTGTGTGTTCTGTTCCCACTTGCCTTCCCAGAGGCCACCGCTACTCTGGGCTTAGTGTCTGTCATTCCACTGAGGCCTATATAGTTTTACCACATACTCATGTATGCAGCATCCATAAGAAATATTATTTTGAGTACACAAAAACTGTTATATAAATGATGCTTCTGTACATTTTTGTTTGCTCAACCTCTTTCTGAGCTATAGCCATGTTGGAAAATATGTTTCTAAACTGTTCTTCACTTTGGTATATTATGCCATTGTATGAATACACCACAGTCTAGTTGCCCACTCTCCTACTGATGGGAATTTAGTTGTTTTCACTTTTTTTTCCTATTATGAACAGCTCCTTCAATGCATGTCACTGTAAATGCCTGTTTCTGTATATGGATGAGATAGTCCTGTAGCTATAGAAGCTAGGACGGAACTTCTCGGCCATAGGATGTACATAACCTCAGCTTTACTAAACATGACTAAGCTGTCCTCCACAGTGATGGCATCAATTTATTCCCCATCAGCATTGTGCAAAAGGTCCCATTCCCCCCACCTTGCCAACGCTAGCACAGTTAGACTTCATTATGCCAATCTGATGGATGTGAAATGCACCTCATCATGGCCTAAATGGGCATCCGCTTTCCTGGTTATTCTTTCAACTTGGACAGTGAACACAGCAAGTTGTTGGTCTTGCTGTGTCTCAAGACACCTTGAGGAAAAAGTAGAATAATTAAGCAATTAGGGCTTACTCTAAAGCTTCTTGATGTCCAGAAATGGTGAATGAGCATCCCATTTGACTAAAGGACTCATCTAATCCCCTTGCTCTAAGCTAAGCTATACAAAAAGCGGTGTTTTCTAAACACATCCTGCTGTTAATTTAGAATGGTCATTTAAGTCTAAGAACACGTGTTCTCATATGCATTTCAATTAAGAATCAATAGGTAAGAGATAGAAATGTTATTTATTTGGTCATAAGAGAAAGGGAGCAAGGTAACAATCGTTGTTGTTAGGAGCCAGTAAGCCATTTCTGACTCGTAAGTGACCCTCCGTACAATAGAGGGAAACACTGCTCAGAGTCCTGAGTCATCCTCACAACCGTGGTTCTGTTTACACCCAGGGTTGCAGCCACTGTGATATTTCATCTCATTGAGAGTCTTTCCTCTTTTCCGCTAACCTTTCCTTTGCTGTTGTTAAGTGACGTTGAGTCAGTTCCAATTCATAGCAGCCCTGCACAAAGGTTCCAAGGAATGGGTGAAAGGTTTGAACCAATGACCTTGTGGTTAGCGATCTGGTGCTTATCCCACAGCACAGTACCAGGACCCTCTGCTTTACCAACCATAATATCTTTCTTCGGGGAGTAGTCCCTCCTGATAACATGTCCAAATCATGTGACATCAAATCCCACCATCTTCCCTCCTAAATAGAATTCTGGCTGTATTTTTCCAAGACAGATTTGTTTGTTCTTCTTGCAGTCCATGGTATATTCAATACTCTTCCTCAACACCTAATTCAATCCATAGGTTCTTCTCTAGTCTTCCTTATTCATTGTCCACCTTTCATATGCATATGATGTGTGTGAAAAAACTATGGCTTGGGACAGAACCAACCTTAATCCTGAGAGTGACCGCTTTGCTTTTTAATACTTTCTTGTTGCTAAGTGCTGTCGAGTCAATTCCAACTCATAGTAACCCTGTATAGGGTTTCCAAGGAGCAGCTGGTAGGTTTGAACCACTGACCCTGTGGTCCACAGTCCAGTGCTTACACTACAGAGCCACAAGAGGTCTTTTTGCAGCAGATTGGTCTGATACTGATTTCTTGACTGCTGCTTACATTAGTGTTTATTTTGGATTCAAGTAAAATGAAATCCTTGACAACTTTAACTTTTTCTCCATTTACCATGAGGTGCATGTTGGATTTCTGTTTTGTAATCCATACTGAAGCCTGTAGTCTTTGATCTTCATCAGTAAATGCTTCAGTTATAGACCCTAAAAGAATAGCTGACAAGGTTCTTTTTAAACCATTCTGAAGTTTGAATTCTATACACAGGCAAAAAAAAAAAAAAGTCCCCAGCTGTTTTTTTACATGAATACTGTTTGGTAGGATTACCTGGAATAAGCCTTTAGGTAAAAAAAAAAAATTGGTCTGCATTTTTTCTACATATTAATAAGCCTATGCAGAAGAATTGATGCATTTGAGTTATGGTGTTGGAGAAGAATATTAAAAGTTCCATGGAGTGCCAGAAGAACAAATCTGTGATGGAAGAAGTACAGCCAGTATGTTCCTGGGAAGTCAGAATGGCCAGAATTCGTCTCTCATACTTTGGACACATTGTCAGAAGGGACCAGTGCCTGGAGAAGGACATCATGCTAGGTAAAGAGGAAGGTCAGCAAAAAATAGAGAAGCCCCCAATGAGAAGGACTGGCACAGTGGCAATAGCAGTGGGCGCAAGCTTAACAGCAATTGTGAAGATGGCACAGGACTAGGCAGTGTTTTGTTCTGTTGCGCATACGGTTGCTGTGAGTCAGAACTGACTCAACAGTACCTAACAACAACAAGTCTCCTCATAAAGTTGTTCTCTCTACAAAGATAACTTCAACTAATAAGATTCCTCCAATGATTCTTAAGTTTCAATTCTGGAATTCCAAGCAGGTTTGAGTTGGGCTAAACAGTAGATACTATTCACCAAAAAAACACATGCATGTCACTGTAAGTCAGAAATGACAGATGGCACACAACAACAACAATCACAACAATGAGCTGAGAAAGACAGAACTAAATGAACTAACTTACCTGTAGTGTCCGGGTGAGGGAATGAACAAAGGTCTTGAGGTATTTTCTCAACAGGCACTGTGGACGGCAATCTGTTGATAAATACAATAAAACTTGGTCATGGGTCACAGATTTTGTAGCAAACTCTTAAAATTTCAAAATCTTTTCAGAGCTTAAAGCGGTCCCTAGAGAAATCCAGGAGCACATGGCTCTGTAGGATAAGCATGGGACTGCAAACCACAAGGTCAGCGGCTGGAGTCCACCAGCTGCTCCTCAGGAGAAAAAATAAAGCGTTCTGCTCCCCCAAAATATTTACAGTCTCAGAAACTATGAATCAGAACCGACGCAATGGTACTTAACAACAACTAGAAAAATCCAAGACCATACTAATAGAAACTGTGCATCTAGGAGCAATACCAATAAGAAGAAATCAAAAAGATCATTTCAGAAAACGTGTTCTATAATTGTTTTGATGACCTTAAGGAATTTATGGGAACATCTGGCCTCAATCAGATGGGGGAGGTTTTTCTAAGTCATTACTGAGTCTGTATCTTGCTATAGAATTATAATAACGTCTTTAATTAGAAATGAAGAAAGATGAACGTGTGTTCCTAAAAGACAACCCTCTCGTCTTCGGTGTCTGACTGAAAACCACTTTCTACTGAACTTTATACCTAGTATTCCCATTCTGTGTAATCTCTGGGTGGCACAAACGCTTAAGAGTTCAGTCACTAGTTACTAATTGAAAGGTTGGTCATTTAAAAGCCCTGGCTATCTCCTTTCAAAAGATCACAGCCACTGAAAACTCTAAGGAGCACAGTCCCACTCTGATACACGTGGGGTTGCCATGAGTCAGAACGGAACCGACAGCAATTGGTTTGTTTTGGTTTTATTTAAATTTTTGGCGCTTTGTGTGCATTATGGCCACACTATAAAGAATGTCTTAAAAGAAGGCCTACAAACTGTTGATTCTTAAAAAGTAACTAGTCTTATTTCTAGGAAAAAGTACTCCATCAAAGCTCAATAATAAAACATATTATGTTTTAATGTAGACTTGGAAGAAAAAGAGAAGAGATGGGCTCCACCGAAGTATTCAAGTTGGCTGCATAAAAGATAATGGAGTTGGAAATCAAGTAAACTCATAGTAAACCATGACAAGATACTCTAGTGGGGTCATCTGTGTCAGTGGTCTGCAAAGTGTGGTCTCCAAACAAATAGTATCAGCATCTCCTAGGAACTTGTTAGAAATGTGAATTCTCAGGCCACACCCCAGTTCTACTGAACCAGAAGTTGTAAGAATGGGCCCAGGAATTTGTGTTTTAATAAGTCTATCAGTTGACTGATGCACATATAATCTTAGAACCACCACTCATCTGTAAACTGCATATGTCACTAGGAGTTAAATTTTCAAATTTGGATTCAATGATGGATCTATCATCTAATATTTTGCTTCATATTATCCAGATATAAAGAGAATCAAGTTATTAATCTGATGTATTGTTTAGAAATATGTATGTACAAAAAAATACCCACAAAACGTCTGTTCTCATTAAAATAAAATGCAGTAACTATTCAATGACATTTTATTTAAATCTAAAATTTGGTAGAAAGAAAAGTACTGCTTTTAATTCCTTGTCGACTCACATATTATTAGACACTTAAGAAAATAGAACCACTTAGCATGGGATGTCGGTTTCAATGTATTTTAAGTGTTTTCAATATATGAAAATATTACAAATTGCTACAACTTTTCCAAAACATATTGCCTGAATGTGGACATTCTATCCTAGCACACTCTTTCTCATAAAATTATAATCTAAATGCAAGGTAGCTTATAATCATTTAACAATTTAGGGGCGATTTTGTTGTAAAGAAGCTAATCTTCATAAAAACTGTGAAACAGGTATTTTACTGGTGAGAGTACAGTGATAAACAGTATTTAAGCAACTTGCTAACGTTCCTCCAGCTGCAAAGCAGTAGAGTTGGGACTCAGTTCTCCCTCCCAGGTCTGGCCACAGGGGATGGTAAAATGTAGCATGCAAAAAAAGGGTGACATATCACACTGTCCTGTGTGTGATTCCAAGTGCATCAGAATCACATGCACAGCCACTACTTTCAATGTATCAGTTTGGGATAGACATCAGATTTGTACCGAGGAGGGGAAAAAGGGTGACAAATTACTAGCTGGAGCGTAAGTTCCTTGGAAGCCTTGCACTTAATAAATAACAGCTATATTTTACAGTCATCTTTACGAGTGTGCTATTCATTAACTAGGTCTCTAAAAATGTTCACAGGCCATCCTCTGTGAAGACATTCAATAGTGTTTATGCAGTTTTTGTGAAGGAAAGGAAAACAAAACAACTTACTGTTTTTCTGGTTGCACGACCGCGATCTTTCTCTTCTTTTGTGCTGTGAAACAGACAATGAGGGGAGAAAGAAAAACAGCTTTGTTAGCTAGTTGGACAAATGCACTTATGAAAATGTGCAAAACTATATATATGTGTTTGTTTTAAAGTAATTTAAGTACTGAGAAGTGATTTCGCTCATGCAAAAATTTTATATTAATTTCTCCAAGTCTAGAAATGCTAACATGAAATAGATATTACTTCGTCAGAAATGATTCTAAATAGAACTTAGAACATTTAATCTGTTATTATACTGCCTACTTCATTTTAAAGTGTGCTTTTAATAAAAAGGAAAAAGACACAAATATTGTACTTTGCATAAACACACATAGTAAGATAGACTGTAGTAAATACAATTATCCAGCATGATCTTTTCCTCAGATATTTAAGTCAAATAGTATTACCATGATATTCCAAAAGTAATATTAGAGGCAGGTTTTTTAAAAATAAAAGCATTTTCTTATGCAAAGGAGGACTGATGTCTGACAATGTATATCTGTCCAATACTGATATAAACCAGCAAATGATAATTTTTATAAGAAAATTTTACTTATAAGATTAGGATCATCGTCACAAAAATAGAACAGAGATTTTGGCATCTGTTAATTTGGGCAAAGATAATCTTCCACCTTCCAACATAAGCATAAATGAATTCCATCAAAATTTCTGAAGCAGCTAGGGAATTTGATGAGTAGTAAGCGCCCCAAGATAAGCACAGGACTGCGAACCATAAAGTCAGCATTTCGAGCCCACCAGCTGCTCCTAGGGAGAAAGATGAGGCTTTCTGCTCCTATAAAGATTTTAAAAACCTTAGAAACCCTATACAGGGTCACTATGAGTTGGAACCCACTTGATAACAACAACAAGCCACTTTAAGCAAAATGTTTGCACACAAAATGAAAACAAGAAAAAGTAAGATAAGCAGTGAATAAAAATGTCATTTGCTCTTGACTTCAGTATTCTGTTCCAATGATCTCTACAAAGAAGTTATAAACATTTTGATCTCTAAAGCTAAAAGCAAGTGTAGCAAGACCCATCTAAAGCAGTCTTTGTTATTGAGACAGGGATGCCTGAACTGCATGATAACCTGTTAGGAGTGAAACACAACAGACCCAGATAGATGCAAAATCAGTATCAATGAGGAAATACTAAGTTCACCTTAAGATACATAAGATCATGTGAAAAAGGGAGAGGACACAGGACACTAAACTGTGTCTGAGGGGCAAAGACACAGGGGCTTGACCCCTAATGTGTGGCAGAATTCACAGAGGACCTCATGGGTGGCTGTGCTGGCTGAGCAAAGTAAGATTTTGTATTACTTTAAATGAAAACCTTTTTTTTTTTTTTTTTTAAAGCCACTAAGAATTATTCTAAGGTCAAAATTTTATAAATATTTTCAAGCTAGGGGAAGATGTTACTCTAATGGGATCAGACTCAATGAGCAGTGTGGTATGATAGTATCTTAAAATATGTCTCTATAATTTACTTCGTTTCCTATAGACAACCGCCTATAGGACTCTTAAAGGAAGACTCCAAAGTACCCTTCAAAATGTAAATACACAAGAGAATGTGAAATCAACTGTAAGATGGATAACTTCCATTTTAGTACTGTTAAGGGAATTTACAATTCCCTTTTTGTTTTTTTACAGCACCATATTGTTGTTGTTGTTAAGTGCTGTTGAGTCGATTCCGACCCACAGCGACCCTATATAGGTTTTCTGAGTTGCAACTGGTAGCTTAGACAGCTGACCTTGCAGTTCAAACGGTTTTGCAGTCTGGTGCATTAACCCCTAGCGTCGTCACACCAGGGCTCCCTTATTGTACGAAACCAGAAAAAAAGTAAAGCTTGTATAATAAGGGGGGCATCAAAAAGTTTGTGTAAAAATTCCATTATCTTTTTAAATAAAACAAACATAAAACTTGGCTATTCTTTCTTTACAAAACTGACTTCTTATCCAGCAAGATCTAAGCTGTAATCCCCACTCCGCCCAACTAGGCAGTACTTACAAACTGTTTTGTGTGGTGTAGTCAAGGGATAAGAATTTGCTTCACACCAGCCAACAGGGAAGATATCCATAGATTCAACATCAACAATGAACTCTGGAACAGGAGTCTGCAAACCTGCATTGGGAAAAGTTAAGACAAATAGGTACACCAAAAAAGAAACAGAATAGATAATAATAAAGAATGGTAAGGTACCTGTCTCTCTGAATGTTAAAAGCAAACAAAAAAAAAAAAAAAGACAAAAGTAGTATGGAGCATAGAAGATGTTATGCACATTTTAAGGGAGTCTATAAACTGAGTCGATGGCACTTAACAACAACAGTCTTATGGCATGTTCCCTGAGTGTTGTAAATGGTTTGTAGTTAGCTACTAACCAAAAGGTTGGCAGTTCAAATCCACCCAGCAGGCTCCATGGAAGAAGGGCCTAGTGATGTACATTTTCTAAGACCACAATCATTGAAAATCCTATGAAACAAATTTCTCTGACACACATGGGGTCACCACGAATAGAGATCAACTCAGTGGCAATGGGTTTGGACTTGTAAGTGTCTGTCGATCTGGAATCCTAGTGTGGCACTGGAGGATAAGCACTGGACTGCTAACCACAGGCTGGCAGTTTGAGCATACCAGCTACTCCTCAAAAACCCTGCATAGGGTCACTATGAGTTGGAACCAACTTGATGGAACTTAACAATAGCAACAACATCTGTGTATCTGGGAGTGTAATGTTTCCACAGAATAAGCGCTGGACTGTGAACCACAAGGTCAGCACTTTGAGCCTATCAGTCACTTTGCAGGAGAAAGAGGAGACCTTCTACTCCTACAAAGATTTACAAAGCCTAGCAAACTCTACACAGGTTCACTGTGAGTTGGAACCGACTCCATGGCACTTAACAGCAATGACAACACCTGTCTGTTTTATGATGGCTAGAAATATAAAACAGCAACATTTCCATGGGGTAAAAATGAACTGAAGATTTGGAAAATAAAGATATAATTCCAACTGAAAAAGGAAGGAGAGAGCAATCTATAAAAAATTGGCATCTGAGTCAGGTACACTAGAAGAGAATACAACTCTCTTCTTTTCGTAAGAACAGATTTCAAACTAAGGGAAAGTGGCAGAGCTTGAGATGGGGACCACAGAGTACATGCTGACCCCCACTATGATGTATTATACCCAACATCAAGCAGAGGTCAACACTCAACTGAAGTTAATTAAACACCATAGCAAAATGAACTAGCAATCCTCTCTAACACCAATCCCGAGTAATGAACAGGTATCTTATCTGTTTGAAGTTACTTATTTTGAACTCAGTTTGTGATCTACAGACTTTTCCCATGTCACACTAAAGACCTTTGTGTCTTTTTAGTGGGAATCTATCTTTCACATCCTATTTCATAATCACAGTAATGACTTGATATAAATCAGTGTCACCATTGAGGAAACCAGAAAAAGATGAAATCTTAACAAAAGATTGAACAAGCTCTAATTACTGAGAGAATAAATAGAAGAGTCAATATGGAGGAAAGACACTCTTGAGCCAACCAAGGCTCAGGGACTCTGACCACTTAATTTTATTGTTCTTTGGTTTCACCATTGGAAATCAAGATTTAAATAACATAATAGGGCACCAATCATTGCATGTACAGATTACTACACAACATCTGATGAACTGTGAATTATTTTCCCCCAAAACCATAACTACATGAAGCTGCATAACACCAGTCAAGTACCTAATTGCCCTATCCCTGAAGTTTGTTCCATTGGCACACTGTCCCTATATCTTACCACAGAGGAGATATTGTGAAAACAGAGCAAGGTATTTGGTAAATGCAGATTTCTAATTCGGTGCAAAACATATATATAGCTGCTCTGGTAGCATGGTGGTTATGAATCGGAACCAACTCCATGACACATGTGGTTGTTGTTGTTAAGTGCCATCGAGTCGGTTCCGACCCATAGCGACCCTGTACAGGGTTTCCGAGGGTGTAAATCTTTACAGGAATAGAAAGCCTCATCTTTCTCCCGCGGAGCGGCTGGTAGTTTCGAACCGCTGACCTTAAGGTTCGCAGCCCGATTCGTAACCACTATGCTACCATGACACATAACCACCACTATATATATATATATTACTCTGAACATTTTGACACCAGATTCCTATACACATATATTATCATCAACTTTGCATTCTTGGAAATTTGATTGGCTCTTAAAGAAAGCAATAATTATGATTAACAAAAATCTTTATTTTCTTTATGCTTTGTTGTTGTTGTTCAGTGCCATCAATATTCCAACCCATAGTGCCCTATATAGTTTCCAAGGTGCAGCTGGTGATCTTGAACCACAGACCTTGCAGTTCAAACTGACTTTGCAGTATGATGCATGAGCACACAGCGCCACACCAAGACTCCTTCTTTATGCTTTATTCTCATAGAATTTGAAGGATATAGAAGCTAAAGAAATATAAACAGGTTTATAGAAGACTACCCAACCAAGTGTAATGATTAGAAATCATTTGTTTAGTACTATAGAACTCAACTAATGTTTCCTAATTGCCAAAGATCCATCAAATAAGCAAGAAAAAATATATGCAAAATAAACAGAAGGTAAATAAACTCTCTAAACAGCTTTACAAGTTGAAATAATTCTTCCTGTCTTGGAGGGCACATGATTTTCTAGAGAACCCGAGGAAGGGGATCATTTAAGCTGTTGTCTCTCTCCTTTGTACAGGTCATTTTCTTGCCTGGAGACTCACAAAAATACGGATTCTTTCCTAGCTACATGATGATTTTACTAACAGGTTAAATTCAACTACAGACACATTTGTATTTCCAGATTTATGTTTATGTACAAATAACAATTCCAATGTCCTCAAAAGTGGTAAATACACAGTGAACTTGGTAACTTATTTAAGATTGAGGGTATTTCAAAAGTTCATGGAAAATTTCCATTATCTTTTATTTTAATTTTCCCACAAACCTTTTGAATCCTCCTTATATGACTTTAGGAGTGTTGGTGGCACTATACGACAAGCACTGGGCTGCTAATCATAAGGTTGGCAGTTGAAACCCACCAGCCACTCTATGAGAGACTGATGAGATTTTTTTGCTCCTGTAAAAATTTACAGCCTCAGAAACCATATACAAGGTTGCTAGGGAGTCCTGATGTGGCGCTATAGGATAAGTACTGGATTTCTAACCACAAAGTTGGTGGTTCAAATCCACTAGTCACTCCTCGGAAACTCTATACAGGGTTGCTATGAATGAGAACAGACCCGATAGCACTTAGCAACAACAAGAAGTATTCTACACTAACTCGATGACACCTAACAACAACACCACATTCTTCTCTAACTCTATTCTCAATACTGAGTACCAATTCTTTATTTCCCGTTATCAGCCTTATGAATCTAGTGTACTGTTGTGTGTTGTTAAATCAATTCCAACTTACAGAGAACTCCCCTATAAAGTTTACAATGCTATCATCCTTATGGAAGCAGAATGCCACATCTTTCTCCCAAGAAACAGCTGGTGGGTTTGAACTGCCAACCTTTCCATATGCTTCCAAGTACCTGCCAGGTCTCCTTGAAAAATCTAGATAAGAATAATCCATTTTATCTTTTTTTGGATCAGAGAAAAATCTTTGAAAACATAACTAATTATTTTCCAAGGTTAAAGATCCAATAGCTGGGTCTCTGAAATAATCCATTAAAAATGGAATACAAACTCCTTGGTTATTCTAGGGCTGCTAACCGTATAATTAAAAGTTGGATGTTGCAGGGCTATTGTGGAGGGCTATTGAGACAGTCTTTATCATTTTATAGAGAAATCTCCTGTGAACAAGACAAAACCATTCTAATTCTCAGATCCTAAGCAGTATAAGTAGTCCTGGTGTGGCGCTGTGGGTTAATGTGCCAGACTGCAAAGCCATTTGAACTGCAAGGTCGGTGGTTCAAGATCACCAGCTGCTCCTCGGAAATCCTATACAGGGTTGCTATGGGTTGGAGCCGACTCAATGGCACTTAACAACAACAAAACCAAGCAGCATAATATTAATATGGGGTGCACTTACTCATTCTTATCATCTGCAAAATGAAACCCATGAAACCCAAATCTGCATCTAAAGGAGCATGCACAAATAAATTATGGTGCATCCACCATATGATAGACAGTGGTTATGAACCGGGCTGCGAACCTTAAGGTCAGCAGTTCGAAACTACCAGCCGCTTTGCAAGAGAAAGATGAGGATTTCTGCTCCTGTAAAGATTTACAGCCTCAGAAACCCTGTACAGGGTCGCTATGGGTCAGAACCAACTCGTGGCACAGAATAACAACAACAACAATATGATGGAATAATCTGCAACTATTGTAGGAGCATCGTGGGACTGTAGGATAAACACTGGACTTCCAGCGACAAGGTCTGCAGTTTGAATCCACCAGTCACTCCCACAAAGATTTACAACCTCAGAAACCCTATGCAGGGTTGCTACTAGTCGGAACCAAATTTGACAGCACATAACAACAACAAATTGTATAAGAACCTCTTTATATACTTATATGTAAAGATCTCCAAGATGCATTGTTGAGTGAAAATAAAAAGAAAGTATGCAGAACACTGTGCATATATAGTGTACTACCATTCTTCATAAAAAGGAAAAATAAAATATATTCATATGTGCATAAAACAAATCTTCCAGAAAATGCAAATACAAACTACTAGTGGGTGTCTGTGGAGACAAGAATTGAGTAGTTCTGGTCTGAGAGTGGGAAGCAGAAGTGAGAGAATCTAACTAAATATACTTTTATGTTTTTGTTTATTTTGTTTTGTTTGACTCTTATAGATGAATTACCTGTTTTACTGCCACCACAGTTAACAACAGCACAGTGAAAGATACTCATTAAAGAAACAGTCTCTCATATAAATACTGTATTGCCATGGTGGTTAGATTAACAAAGCACAAGTTACCTTAAAAGATCAACAAAAACAACAACAACGAAAAATAAAACTAAAGTAAATCATGTCACTGAAAAGAGAAGAAATAATTTCTGTATTCACAAAGTAAATTTAAAAGTATACACATTTGCAAAATTCACTCTGGAACCTTAAAATAGGTCTGCAGTTTGACTTCTCTGGAAGACTTGGTTCTCAGATCAGTGGGCCCCATTCACTTCCACATCAGGACCACTTGCTCATCTAATTGCAAAGACTACATTCAACAAGATGTACACACTGCAGTACAGTACCATTTCTGGCCTTGTTCTGTTCAGAACACTGTGATGAATATGGCAGGTGACAGTTTGTGAGTGTCCTTAAGTACCTTACACTAAGGACACAACCCTGTCAACCTCCAAAGATTAAATAATTATTTCAGTTCCCACAAACTGTGGAAGGGAGAACAAGCATGAGAAAACACTAGGGCAGTGAGTGCTACTGGAATGATAGAAGCAAGAGGGGTGGAGGGGAAAGAAGCCATCTCAGAGGAAGGCAAGGCAAATGACTTTTCATTTATTTCAGTAATAGAATTGGAACAACCTCTTCATCTCAGTTAAAAACTGGGAGAGGCAGAAAGGGTAATAAGGAACAAATGAACCTAGTTTAGTGTTCCCCTTGAAAGTTAAAGGACACACCAAATTTTGATAAACTCAGTCTGAGATGAAAAGGCAAAACACAGAAAATAGGAATCCTGCCATTGTTTGCCAGTGTTTTTTTCATTTTGCAGATGCCTCCTATCTGGGAATCCTGATGTAGTGCTGTGGGTTAATGCAATGGACTGCAAAATTGGTTTGAACTACAAGTTCAGTGGTTCAAGCTTACCAATTGCTCCTTGGAAGCCTTATACAGGGTTGCTATGAGTCAGAACCGCATGCAGCACCAGAAACCCTGCTGGCACTGTAGAATAAGAACTGGACAGCTAACCCCAAGGTCAGTGTCTCACTGCTCCTTGGAAACCCCATACAGGTTCACTGAGTCAGAACCAACTCAATTAACAACCACAACACATATCTAGCAAGTGACTCCCTCTTCCATCCCTGATAACCATCAGAGAACATTACTTTCAATGTGCAAACCTAATCTTAACTTTTTAAAAAAGTGAGGCCATACTATATTTGCCCTTTTGTGGCTGACTTATTTCACTCAGCATGTCCTCCAGATTCATCCATGTTATGTTTTGATAACTACATAGTATTCTATTGTATGCATGTACTACAGTTTGTTTATCTTTTCATCCATTTATGGACATTTATGGCTTTCCGTATCTTTGATAATGTGAGCAGTTGCTGCGATGAACACAGGTGTGTATCTGTCTATTTCTATCACTGTTCTTGTATCTCCAGGTTATAAACGTAGGAGTAGGGTTGCTGGATCTTAAAGTAAACAAGGCAAGCTTTCAGAGCATCCCTTTGTCAGTTCAGGAGCTCAATTCTGAAGGAATAAAGATGGGTAAAATTGTGACTGGCAAAATCAAGACCACAGAGGAAATAGGCAGTCTGAAAAAAAAATGAAATAGTAGAATACATATGTGGTAGTGTGGGTGTGCATGTGTATGTGTGTGTGCATGTGTAGAAAGAAATACAACGGGGATTCAAAAAGTTCATACACAAATGAAATTATAAGACATTGGACATCTCTCCCTAATTTTTTGAAGGCCTCTCATATTTTCAAGGATAGCAGACACTTTCAGCACTTACTACAGACCAGACACTGCTCCAAATGTGTTCAATTCTGCCGACAATCCTAGATAGAGATTATTACTGTCCCCATTTTACTGGGTAAATTTAAAAATAGGACAAGATCAAATTGTTTTATAAGTGACAGCTTAAGGACTCAAACCCAGGCAATCTGGCCCCAGGTCTTAGAAAGCATTTGAGGTGGGATGTTTTCTTGTGATGCTATCCAGTATGTGTTTCCTTCCTATTAGGTCCCATTGCCCTTCTGCAGAATCTCCCTGATGGAATAGTCACTGCCTGCTACTCCAGAAGCAGAAGGAGCTGCCCTCGCTCCCCCTCCCTCTGCAGGCAGAGGATGGTTGGCTCAAATGATCTTCCTTCTTGCTGGGAACCCAGAATGTGGTCAGTCAGAAGTCACGTTCACCAGGGTGACAACTTGATAACCCAAATTTTGCTTTGATTCCTGCTGTGAAGCCTGCTGGCCAGGTTATTCCCTGGCCTCTTGTCAACACCAAAACTGCTGTTGAGTAGATTCTGACTCACAGAGACCCATAGGCTAGAAATGAACAGTTCCACAGGGTTTCTAAGACTGTAAGTCGTATAGGAGCAGACAGACTCATTCTTCTGTGGAGTGGCTCGTGGGTTTAAACCACCGACCTTGCAGTTACCAGGCCAATGTTTAAGCCATTGTGCCACCAGGACTCCTGTCAATAGCTGTCCCCAAATTCCCATTTTGCTTAATACAAGCTAGCCACCAAGAACCCTGTGCCAGAGGACACCAACTTCCAAAACCAATTTAGTAACAATAAAAGCCGGTTCCAATAAGTCAGCTCCAGCTCTTGGATTGTGTTAAGCTGCCTATGAAAGAGTGCTGGGGCATGTGATTTGCTGAAGCTGCTACCCTCACAAATGTTTCATACAGGCCATACTTCTTTTGAAAGATTTTAAAACCACCCACACTGGCTTGAATATAATCTTTTCACATTTGCATTTTTCCTTGTTTCATTTTTGCAAGTCTCTGAACAATGAAAAAAAAAACAAAACAAGAAAAAACCGCAACAGACTTTTCTACCAACTATGGAAAGGCTTACGGGAGAGTTTTCTTCACCTGATTTCCTAGACTTAAGAGGGCATCTCAAACATTTTTCTCTGAACCACACACACCAGGCCCTGCCCATTTGATCAGCAAGAGTGGTTTACAATCTCAAAGGTGTATGCAGGAGTCATCTGGGGAGGGGAACATTAAAAATGCACATTTGTAACTCTGCTTCTTGGGGTTCAGATTACATCTGTGCTGGGCCTCGGAAATTTGCATTTTAATAGGACCCCAATTGACTATGATATGTTATGATATGGATGGTGGTTTCATGGAATCGAACTTAAAGAATATGGAAAACTGATCAAAGAATTTTTTAACTCTAGTTTACAAGTATAATGTTATATAACATTGTCTCAAAATTTAGTTGGCAAAACAGCAGTTCCTAAGGGGTTGGTGAATCTTAAATCAGTTTTTCATTCACACATTTTATTTAGTCTTCATAGCCAATTAGTAAGCATTTAGTGATCAATGCACAACAAAAAGTCTTATACTAACATTGTGTCTATGATATGCAAAGATGGAGGATAGGTTTCATGAAGCTGAAAAGGTAAGCTACTGCCTAAGAAAAAGACCAAGAGCTACTTACATTAATTAATTAGTGGTTATGAGTCAGGCTGCTAACCTCAAGGTCAGCAGTTTGAAGCTACCCAGTGGTTCCATGGGAGAACGATGAGGCTTTCTGCTCCCGTAAAGATTTACAGCCTCAGAAACCCTGTGCAGGGTTGCTATGAGCGGAGCCGGCTCCATGGCACATAATCACCACCATCACCACCTACATTGACTGAGTATTTATTACTCTGTGCTAACCACAGCTCTAAGCATTTTAAAGATATTATTTCACTCGCTCAACCCTCATGGTCCTATGAAGTAATCACTTCTACTGTTATACACATTAAATGGAATTGTTCAAATCGAATTTTCTTTTTTACCTCATAGTATAAGGTTCCCAAGATCACATATCTAGGAAGTACTGTATGAGTATGTGTGCATTTAGGGGACATGAGGTTGTTGAGTGCCATATTAGGAAATTTAATATTTATTCAATAAAAAAATACCAACTCAGTGACTATTAAGAGGAAGGCATTGACTGGTCTGCACCTGTAGTTTACAAATAGCTAACACTTAGTTCCACGACATGGTAGAGAAAGAAGCCAGGAGACTACAGAAATAGAGGAAGGGATAAAGACCTGAATTACAGGTTGGCAATGAATAGAAAACAAGTGACTGGCTGGTTATACGTAGTAGTGGAAGGTAAACAGACAAGAATTAGTTCAGAGTTTCTCATTTGGATGACTTTATGGATTTTATTTTGGGTAAAATGAGGGTTTCAGGAAGTCAGACACGATAGGGCTTATAATAGTAAAATCTGCTTTTAGATGTATTGAGTTTAAGGTACAGCTGACATCTACATGTATTTTGCTTTGTTGTTGTTAAGTGCTGTTGAATTGGTTCTGACCCATAGCGACCCTATATAGGGTTTCTGAGGAGCAGCTGGTGAGCTTGAACCACCGACTTTGCAGTTCACACAGCTTTACAGTCTGGTGCATTAACCCACAGAGCCACACCAGGACTCTTGCTTTGTAGGTAGATGAAAATGGGAGTTATAAATCTGCACCCTGTGAGTGTTAGGTATCTGAGCTTGCCAGCACAGAATTACTATTTGAAGTCACAGAGAAAATGGCACCATGATGAAGAAATGAACTTGCAAGTATTCTGACCAATTTTTTAAAGTAAGGAAAGCAGAGCAAAGGTGAAACCAAGGGAACTCATCTAAGTAGGAGTAGATTTGGAAATCTAGCCAACACAGCCCAGCATTATGGTAGAGTTGGAGGGCAGTTTGAAGGACTCCTATAGTGACCCTGCATAGGGTTTCTGAGGAGCAGCTGGTGAGCTTGAACCGCCAACCTTGCAGTTCAAATGGCTTTGCAGTCTGGCGCATTAACCCACAGCGCCACACCAGTACTCTGATAGAAGATGTAATTACCAGTAATTAAAAAGGCTGATATGTACCATGTAAGGAGGATGAGTAAGTTGTAAGTAGCCCTGTGGCACAGTTGGTTAAGCATTGGGCTGCTAACCCAAATGTCAGCTGTTCAGACCCACCAGTTGCTCTGTGGGAGAAAAATAAAGCTGTCTGCTTTGTTTTTTATTTAGTCTTCATAGCCAATTAGTAGGATCTAAAACCTCGGAAACCCTACAGAGCAGTTCTACTCTGTTCTAAAGCGTCGCTGTGAGCTAAACTCCACTGAACCCAATGGGGTGGGGTAAAGTAGTTATGTTGATTTATTGATTGATAGATTGCCCAAATATATGAACATAGCTAATCAGGCCTGTCTTGCATTATTGCTTAACTGAAAAAAAAATATGTTTTCAAATACTTGTATGACCCAATCTAAAATCTTATATAGTCTATTATCCACAAACTATTGTGGATCTTCATTAGTCACGAACTTCATATTTAAGACTTTACCCCCTTACTATAACCACAAAATCACCCGTCACTTGTGGATATGTGTACAGTGGCAAAATAGCGGAGTTGCCAAGCACATCCCAGCTGCTTTTAAGCAAAGTGACCCCTACCTCCTTGGTTCAGCTCTCATACTGCAAACAAGTGTTGTTTTGTGTCCACTCAAGTGTAGTGCTCAAGTGCTGTCTAGTGTTCCGAAGTGCAAGAAGGCTGGGATATGCTTACAGAGAAAACACTTGTGTTAGATCATCTTCAATTAGGCATGAATTATACTGCTGTTGGCCATGAGCTCAAAGCTAATAAATCAACAATATATGCTTAAAATGCTGTCTTTAAACGGAACCACTGATGTGCTGATAAACATGTTGTGAAAAGAGGGTTAGATGGCAGGAATCTAACCTTGCAATGGCAGGAATCTAACCTTGCAATGGCAGAGGTCATTTTCTAGTTGGTCAGATTCAGTGATTCATGTTTTAGTCATGAGCTCCCAGGGTATCTAGAGGTTGGAATAGTTTCAGCGTCTCTTCACAAGCTTTGTAGTTGTGAATCAGTTGTGAGGTAGGGCTGGAAAGGACAGAAATCCAACCTTCCTGACTTCAGAATGACAATGGGTCTTTGTAATGGCCCCATGACATCTTGTCCTCCTCACTCCCTCATTCCCAATGAGAAGGAAAACATCTATTTTTCGGCTAGCGATGCTTTTCTAGTTGAGACACCTTGCATAATTTCTTGGCTGATTCATAGGTAAAAAGAATTCTACATCCAATTTTCAAGGCCTCTGGGTACTATTATGAACTGAATTATAACCTCCCCCCTCCAATACGTGTTGGTAACATCATGATGAATGAAAAGATTCAAGTTGCCAAAGACTTCATTTTGCTTGGAACCACCATAGCTTAGTGGTTACGAATGGGGCTGCTAACCTCAAGGTTGGCAGTTTGAAACTACCAGCTGTTCCACAGCAGAAAGATGAAGCTTTCTGCTCCCACAAAGATTTACAGCCTCAGAAACCCTTACAGGGTTGCTATGGGTTGGAATCGACTTGACGGTACTTCACAACAACAACAACAAAAGATTTGCAGCCTCAGAAACCCTGTGCAGGGTTGCTATGAGTCGGAACTGACTGCACAGTACTTAACAACAACAACCACCACCAACACTCATGGAAGTAGCAGTCAAGAATATCCAACAACGTATTGCAGTAAGCGAATCTTCTGCACAAGACTTCTTTAAAGGGTGCAAGAGCAAACATATCAATGTGAGGACTAATGTGCGCCTGACCTAAGCCATGGTATTTTCAGTTGCCTTATATGAATGTGAAAGTTGGGTAATGAAGAAGAAAGATTATAGAAGAATTGAGGCATTTGAGTTATGGTGCTGGAGAAGAATACTGAAAGTACCATGGACTGCTAGAAGAGCAGCCAGAATGCTCCTTAGAAACCAGGACGGCAAGATTTCATTCCTCATACTTCAGACATGTTATCAGGAGGTGCCAGTCCTTGAAAAGAGACACCATGCTTGGAAAGCGGAGGTTCAGCGAAAAAGAGGAAGACCCCTAACAAGCAGCATTGGCACAGTGGCAGCAGCAATGGGCTCAAATGTAACTTGTTGCAGTCTCAGCATGTAGAAAAGTGATGTCCCTAAGAACTTTCTGCTATCCAGATCTGTAAAACTTGTCTTATGTGGCTACTGAGCACTTGAAATGTGGCTAGTATAATTTAGAAACTAAATGAGTTACAATTTAATGGAAGAGTTTAATTAGTTGCCACACTTGAGCCCAGCATCGATGGACTCAAGCGTGGTAACAGTAGTGAGGTTGGCCCTGGATCGGACAATGTTTCGTTCTGCTGTGCATAAGGTCACTATGAGTCAGTACTGACTCAATGGCACCTAACAACAACAACAACAAATTTAAATTTTAATAGCCTAATGCCACACCACATTGTATAGCATAGATCTAAAATCTATTACGGTCTTCTGAGAATATCTCCTGCAGGAGGTCCAAATCTGGGGACCACGAATTCTAACGGCATGTAACAACAGTTTCCAGAGGATAAGGAATCCTCTAGAATCACAACTAAAATTATGTACATGTGCCAGTGAATTTATTTAAGTGCCAAAAGCTTTCATCAGAATCACAGAGGCCTGTGATACCTCAAATGTAAAATCTTTTCTAGGGAATGGGTCCACTCTTACTAAATCACTTTCTTTGCTCTAATAAGGTCACCTGGTCCAAAGTAAATTTAATTCTGGAAGCGGAAGGATGCAGGCCTCCTGGCAAAACAATGTTTTCATGTCTATCCTATGGTACTATAGGATAAGCACTGGGCTGGTAACTGCAAAGTTGTCAGTTTAAATCTACCAGAAAGCCTATAGAGGGTCTCCATGATTTGGAACCAACTTGATGGCACACAACAAGAACCCTAGCTTTCGCCATCAACCCTGTGTCTGACAAGGATCCATTTTTTCACCTGTAGCTCAGACAAAAAACTCCACTAATCCTGCACACATATTTGCAGGCCCTTCCTGTCTGCACTATGCTTGTCAAAGTGGAATGTGAAGTTCATGGTAACAGGATATAATTCCTGATCTCTAAAAGTTAAACTGTTCAAACCGATTAATGGTACAAGATTCACAAACTGAAATTTCTATAGTGTGTTTTGCTGGTGTTGATAGTAGATAATTTAATTTTTTTCTTGAGGTGGCTTCTAAGGGCAGGAATACAAGGAAAGATCATGAGATACTGGAAATAACATTAAAACATGGTTTGGTTAAGTTACCTGAACTTAAAGTTTGACTCTTTTTTAGCAAATCTGAAGACTCTGGGTCTTGTTTCCTTTGTTTGTTAATGTTTTTATTTTCTGTATATAGACTTGTTTTTAACAGACAAGAACAGAAAGAGACTGATTAACAAATCCTTGCTGTTGTTGTTAAGTGCCCTTGAGTTGTTCTAACTCAAATCAGTCCTTTGTAGGGTTTACAAGGAGTGGCAGATGAGTTTAAACTGCCAGTCTTGTGGTTAGCAGTCGAGTGCTTACCCTACAGCACCACATTTACAGGATCATTACTGCTCCTGTACATTCAAAGTACAAAAACAAGAATGGCCCATCTGTTTTAATTTAGAGCAAAACAACACTGTGCCACTGAGTTAATTCCAGTGCATACCAACTCTATGGGGGTGGTGACGTGCCAATGAGTCAGTAACAACTCATAGTGACCCAGGTTTTCGAGGAGTGACTGGTAAGTTTGAACCACAGACCTTGTGGTATAAACCGATTTTGCAGTCCTACAGCATGCTGAGGGTTAATGTACTGGACCGCAAAGTCGGTTTGAATCGCAAACCTCTGCAGTTTGAACCGCACACCTCAGAAATCCTATATAGGGTCGCTATGAGTCGGAACTAACTTGAACACACTTAACCACAACAACAGTGCTACACCAAGACATATTGTTGTTTTTAAGGGCCGTTGAGTCAATTCTGACCCATAGCGACCCTTTATAGGGTTTCCAAGGAGCAGCTAGTAAGCTTGAACCACCAACCTTGCAGTTCAAACGACTTTTCAGGCTGACACATTAGCCCACAGCGCCACATCAGGACTCCACACCAGGGCATAGGACAGAGTGAAACTGTCTCATTGGGTTTCCAAAGCTGTAAATCTTTAGGAAACAGAATGCCACTTCTCCCGTGGAGTGGCTGGTGGGTTTAAACTGCTGACCTTTCAGTTAGCAGCCAAGAGCTTAAACACTATACCACTAGAGTTTCTTTATTTTAGAACAGCACTCCCTACTTTCAAAAGCAGGTTTTGTTGTTTACATTCTAAAGTTTTCTTGAAACACACTTTTCGCGGCAGCAATGGAAAGAGCCCAATGACTTAGCAAGTAGTGCAGCACGTTAATCATCACTCCTTTTATAATATAAAGTTCAACCTTAGCAGAATTTCAAGGTCAAAATCCTAAAATTCATGAACACAGAACACATCATACCTGTTCTAAGAATATATTAATACTAATGAAGATAAAATAATAATTAAGATTTAATGAAATATCCTTGTAGTGACAGAAATGGTTTCAAGAGAGTATACATGAATTAATTTAATACAGTAAGTCTTAGGAAGTGGGTATTATTTTATTCCCATTTTATAAATGTGAACTCTGAGGCATTATTCTTTTCAACTTCATACTGGAATCCCTCTCTCAGAACACAATGCTCTATATCCATTACTATCCATTAAACACTGAGTTGAGCTGCATGGCTCAGATGATCAACATCACAGTCACACACACAGGTCCACCATGAGGTGGTAGAACACTCTGCAGAGCCTATGATGGAAAGAGGTGTTCCAGAAGTAACTTTGTAATGGGGATGACGATAGAAGGTCTTACAATCTTTCAACCTACGGCTCAGTGTTGCTCTAATATATATTCATCCACAAGGTATACAGTGGCGACACTGGGTTTGTGGCAATCTACTTCTGCAAAGATTTACAGCCTTGGAAACCTTATAGGGCCAGTCCTATAGGGTCGCTGTGAGTCAGAACTGACTTGATGGCAGTGGATTTGATTCACTGCCTGGCACAATTAATTTGTAAACTAAAATTCCTTCACATTCTAAAAAGTTTTTGAATACCTGTTAGATGATTAGGTTTTTACAAAGTTGAATCAAGAGAGAAAAGTGGAAAATTATGCTTTCCCTCAGAAATGCATATTGCTGATAAACGTCACATATTATTCCTTCAGGTTTCTTGTATCTTGTTCATTAAGGAATATAAGGTTTCCTTGATCATTTCATAGTCATTTTTCAAAGTAACAGTTCTAATCTCATGCAACAAAACATACCTAGCAAATACACTCTTCAGAAACTAAAGAAACAGCCCAGCATGTCATGCTTTTAAAAACAACAATAATATGCCCTTTCATCAGAAGGCTACCAGACTTTTAAGGGTTTTTGTATCTGCCCAAGGCTGGGTTCCTGGAAGTTATCCTCAGGGACCAACAAACAAGGGCAGACTTTCCAATTCACCCAATACTGCTAATGCTTTCTCAGTAATGATTTTCCTATTTTATCACTCACCAAAGCTTTTACTCAGTATGTTTGTTTGAAAAGATTGGGGTCTCCTTAAGCCTCTTCACTTTCAATTTCAAAGTGGCCCACTCTCTGTAAATTCATAAACAGTAGACCCAGAAGGTAAATCAGAAACCACCTGATCGTCCTGCCATCCTCTGATATTTAACTGGATCTCAGGAGACTGCAGAGCAAGGTGGTAAGTGCCTTCAGCTGGGATCATTACACTGGCAGGACAGCAAATGGCCAAGAGCTAGTCCAGCTACTTGCCTTCCTACTCCTTAGCATCACAAAGGAGCAGCATTATAAGATCAAGACAAGGAGCTTTTTACTATTAAAAGATTCCTTTAAAGGTCAGAGTTGTCAGCTAGGAGGAATGTAAATGCCTTCCTTGCCTATAATTCGGTACTCTCCCATCATCTCTACCCCTAGTGTCTTGTCCATCTGCATGTTAATGTTCTCCTTGTTGTTAAGTGGCATGGAGTTGGTTCCCACTCATAGTGACCCTGTATGGGGGTTTCCGAGGAGTGGTTGGTGAGGTTTGAACCGCTGACCTTGAGGTTCACACCGACCTTGTGGTCCAGTGCATTATCCTGACATGCCTTCTATACGAGGGGGCTTCAAAAAGTTTGTAGAAAAATGCAATGAAAAGATAATGGAATTTTACCACAAACTTTTTGAAGCACCCTTGCATATGCCTCATTTGAGAATTAAAAAACTATGAGACCAAATAGAATATAACTATTTTCTCCCACCCCAAACCACATGTGTCCTATAGAAAAATAAGAAATCTGAAGTGAATGGAAAGTTACTTTATTTGTGAAGATCTGAGTAGAGACATATGAGTGTGAGTGGCAATGTGATGTTTGGTTAGTTCAGTGTGGCTGCATCACTAGAGGCATGAAAATGGAAAGTAATTTACACTATAAAGATAATGCTTATAATAGGAGAGATGGTCACCTAAAACAGAATAAATAGCATAAGAGAAAGTGCTACAACATCCCAATGAAAACACAAACTCCATCGTCCCACATTATCCTCGCTAACTACCAGTGGTTTGTGAGAATTTTCAAACATGATCTTAAAACAATATTACATTAGTCTCATGTATTGTATCCTTCGCTCTCTTCAACATCAGCTCCTTTACAGACACTTAAATGACATCAAGAGAAGTCAAGTCTTAAACAAAAATGATTGTTTTAATTACCTAAAAGTAGCCAATCAACCATGTGCTGAGAAGACTTCAACTCAATTTAATGCATAAAAACAACGAATCAAATTGTTTTAAAGTCCTTTATAAATTTAAAGTGTCATATAAATGGTCTGCAATCAGGATAATCACCATCATAAAAATAATTTAACAGCCACAAAGTGACCATAGTGAATCTCTTATCGTTTTATCCTCTCTGAATGGAGAAAAGAAAACACTGTACACATAAAACTGTGACTAATGAGAAGTAAGTGCCATCAAGCTGTCACGTTAAAAGGTGCATGCTCAGTCAGGGGGAGAAAATCCAAAGCAAGATTAAGAAGATTGACTGGAATTTTACTTTTTAAGTATATTGTCCTTATGGTTTCTTATTTTTCTTGCTTTTGTAAATGATGAGATACATGAATGATTTTGACCAATAATTCCAGGTAGATGATATTTAACAGACTGTTACAAAAAAAACATACAAAACAACTATTAAAACATGTATAAGGTCTGAAAAACAATGGACAAGCTCTTTTCTGGTCTGTTTCTTAATACTAACTCATTTTCATTCTTACAGAGTGAATGTGGGGAAATGAAAGGAGGAACTACTGTCAGAAATGTTAAATATGCACAAAAATGTTGATCATCGTTCTTTTTAAGAATGAGAAGTTGTGGGGAAATGAAGTAACAAAGAAGATGTCAAAGGCAATGAAATTGAACCCCAGGCATATCTTAATGACTCAGCTAGTTTCTTCACCTATAAAAGTCAGAACACTCTTAACTGCTGTCTGTGTTCGGTAATTAACAGCTGCACAGCACTCTGGAAGTACAAACTGCTAAATAAATAATGACTGTCAGAGAATTTCCACCACAATGTGCTAAATAATAATGATGAAACATGGGCTTCTTACAGTATCATTTTTGTTTTCAAGTTAATAACATAAATAAGACTTAAATCTTGTAATATGGCAAGTTAAATTTAGTGATCTGTTAAACAGCACATTAAATTCAGTGATTTGATTAGGAATTACAGACGAGATCTTACATTTTCCAAGAGCATTACTTCTAGTAACGAATACAAAGTCAGGTTCTATTCCTTTAAACTGCAGAAAATTACCACCAATTTGCCCATCTCTACACTTGGGTTCATTTCATCTACAGTCTACCATTCTACTTAAAAATCCACTAACCAAGTACTCAGTCTTCTGAGACTTTCCATTTATTTTCAATTAATGGAAAATCCTAAACCATAGTGATGCTTAAAACTATTTCCCAGGACATTCAGTAAAATTATTGTTCTCTATCTTTCCCAATTTCTTGGAGTACAATATTTATGAAATGATATTATTGATATTGGTAAGTACCATTGAATCAGTTCCAACTCCCAGCAACCCCGGACAGATTTCCAAGAGGGGTAGGTAGGTTTGAATGCCAGAACTTTCAGTTAACAATCCAGTGCTTACCCAACAGCACCACACCTTATGTTGCTTTTAAACATTGTTCCCTGAGGAAATAGGACAGAGAAATTTGTAACAATTTTGTGACCTTCCAAACTTTCTCTACTAAGGATGATGAGTAGGTCATAAGCTAACTTTATTTTATTATTCATATCTAGTTTTTTATTAGTCATTTTCCATGTATGCTAAAGTTACTATTTAATGTTATGAAATCTTAAAAAAACAACAACAACAATGCATATTATGAGACGATGAGAAAATCTTAGAGAACAAATAATTCATTTAAATTATATCTCATTGAGAAGATAACATTTGGGACATGTTGGTCTTCTACCTAAATCTGCCACTGATCATATGTCAGTTGGTCATACTGTGGTGGCTTGCACATTGTTGTGTTGTTAGAAGGTGTGCCGCTGTTATTTTAAACACCAGCAGGGTCACCAAGGTGAACAAGTTTCAGCTGAGCTTTCAGAATGAAGGCGAGGCAGACTGCTTCTGAATGCTTAGCCACTGAAAACTATGAATAGCAGCAGACCATTTCACAAATTAAGTGTCGAAAGATTAGCACCTCAGGTTGGAGGGCATTCAAAATACGACTGGGGAAGAGCTGTCTCCTCAAAATCGACTGGGGAAGAGCTGTCTCCTCAAAATCGAGCTAACCATAATGGTGTGGATGCAGCCAAGCTTTCGGGATCTTCATTTGTTGATGAGACACAACTGAAAATGACTAGAAACAGCTGCAAGCATCCATTAATAATCTGAGCATGGAATGTATGATGTATATAACTAGGAAAACTGGAAGTTGTGAGAATGAAATGGAATGCATAAAGATCAATATCATGGGCATTTGTTGTTGTTATTAAGTGCTGTTGAGTTGGTTCCGAGTCATTGAGATCCTATGATCCTATGAGGAGCAGCTGGTGGGTTTGAACTGCTGACCTTGTAGTTCACAGTCCAGTGTTGTCCCTGCAGAACCACACCAGAAGTCCAGATTGGTAATGGCCATTTTGAATTGTGTGGTTTACTATGTAAAAATGGCACTTTCAAAAGGACTGATGTTGCATTCAGTATATAAAAAAAATCCTTCAAGTCTATCTTGAAGTATAATGCTATCTCTAATAGCATAATACCCAGACACACACCAGTTAACACCATGATTATTCAAATTTACACATCAATCACTAAAGCCAGTGATGATGCAATAGATAGAATCAGTGCTGGAGATCCCATGATAGAATTTTGCAAGATGAATGACTTCTTCATTGCAAACACCTTTCTTAAACATAAAAGTCTACTACATACATGGATTTCTCTAGGTGGAATACACAGAAATCAAATTGATTACATTTGTGGAAAGAGACAATAAAAAAGTTCTGTATCATCAGCCAAAACAAGGCCAGGGGCAGACTATGGAATAGACCATCAACTGCTCATATGCAAGTTCAAGCCAAAGCTGAAGAAAATTAAAACAAGTCCACAACAGCCAAAGTATGACCTTGAAAATATGACACCAGACTTTACAGACCATTTCAAGAACAGATTTGACATTAGAAGAGTTGTGGGATGACATTAACATCATGCAAGAAGAAAGCAAAACAAGACAAAAGGGAAGGAAAAGAGCAAAAAAAAGTATCAGAGGACATTCTGAACCTTGTTCATTAGTATAGAAATACTAAAACAAATTGAAAAAATAAGGAGGTAAAAAAGTTGAACAGAAAATTTTAAAAGGCTGCTTGAGAAAACAAAGTCAACTATTTTAATGAAATGTGCAAAGACCTGGAGTTAGAAAACCAAAAAGGAAGCACACACCGCATTTCTCAAGCTGAAGGAACTGAAGAAAAAGTTCAAGCCTCTGCAGGGTATACTCTTTGATGATGCACAGAGAGGACTGTAACCATGGCAATGAAACGATATACGATAGAATGAATGTAAAGCTAATGTTCTCCCATGTAAACTATCACATAACTCACAATAAAACATTAAAACAAAAAATTCAAGCCTCGAGATTGAAATACTGAAGAATTCTAAGGGCAAATATTACATGATACAAAAACTATGAAAAGAAGATCAAAGGAATACACAGACTCTCATTCTAACACCACCACCAACAAAAAAAAATGGTCAATGTTCAACCATTTCAAAAGTTAGTTTATGATCAAGAGCAAATAGTACTGAAGGAAAAGTCCAAGGTGCACTGAAGGTCTTGGCAAAGAACAAGGCACCAGGAATTGATGGAATACAAATTGAAATCTTTCAATAAACTGATGAAGCACTGGATGTATGCACTCATCTATGCCAAGAAATGTCTAAAATGATTATCTGGCCAAAGAATTGGAAGAGATTCATAATTGTGCCCATTTAAAAGACAGGTGACCCAACGGAATGTGGAAATCATCGGAAAATATCATTAATATCATACAAGTAAATTTTTGCTTAACATAATTCAAAAAATGGCTTCAAGAGTATACCAACAGGAAACTGCCAGAGGCTCTAGATGATACCAATGCTGATAAAATGGATCACGGCTGAAAGAAGAGAATACCAGAAAGATGTTTGCCTGCGTTTTATTGACTATGCAAAAGCTTTCAACTATGTGGATCCTGACAAGCTATGGACAACATTGTGAAGAACGGATATTCCAGAACACTTGATCATGCTCAGGAGGAACCTGTACATAGACTAAGAGGCAGTTGTTCCAAAAAGGAAGGGGACACTGAATGTTTTAAAATCAGGAAAGGTGTGTGCCAGGGTCGTATTCCTTCACCATACTTATTCAATCTGTATGCTGAGCAAATAATATGAGAAGCTGGATTACACTAAGGAGAAGGTGGCATTAGGATTGAAGGAAGACTCATTAATCACCTGCGATATACAGATGATACAATCATGATACAAAGTGAAGAGGACTTAAAATACTTACTGATGAAGATAAAAAAAAACTACAGCCTTCACTATGGATTGCATCTCAAAGTAAAGATAACAAAAAACTCTTACAACTGGATCAATAAATACCATCATAATATAGAGAAAGATTTAAGATATCAAAGACTTCATTTTGCTTGGATCACTACTAACATTAAAGGAAGTAGCGGTCAAAAAGTCAAATGATGCAGTGCTTTAGGCAAATCTAGGGCATAAGATCTCTTTACAGTGTATGACAGCAAAGATAAGAGTTTGAGGACGAAAGTGCACCTGACCCAAGCCATGGTATTTTCAACAGCGCCATAAGCACGTGAAAGTTGGACAATGAATAAGGAAGACTGTAGAAGAATAGATTCATTTATGGTTTTGGAGAAGAATTTTGAAAGTACCAATGGACTGCCAGAAGAATAAACAAATTTGTATTGGAAGAAGTACAGTTAGAATACTCCTTAAGAACCAGAGGGCAAGGCTTCATATCTTATACGTCTGACATGTTATCAGGAGTTACCAGTTTCTGGAGAACAGTATCATGCTTGGCAAAGTGAAGGTCAGCAAAAATAGGAAGACACCTAAAGATATGGACCGGCACAGAGACAGCAGAAATGCGCTCAAGTATAACCACCATTGTGAGGGTGTTTCAGAACCAGACAGTGTTTTGTTCTGTTGTGCATAGGGTAACTATGAGTCGGAACCAACTCAATAGCATCTAAAATAAAAATAAACCCAAACCGAAAAGTTGATTTTGGTTCTGTTCACAAAAATATACAGTTCTATGAATTATCTGTATTCTAGCTGTTGTTGTTGTTAAGTGCCGTGGAGTCGGTTCCGACTCATAGCAACCCTGCACAGGGTTTCTGAGGCTGTAAATCTTTACGGGAACAGAAGGCCTCATCTTTCTCCCGCGGAAACCGCTGGTAGTTTCAAACTGCTGACCTTGCGGTTCACAGCCCGATTCGTAACCAGTACGCTACCAGAGCTCCTTTTTATTTACTAGTAAGTAAATAAAAATAAATAAATAAAAGAACAACTTAACCATCATTGAAAAAAAACAAGCCTAAATTCTTTTTATTATACCTTTGGGGACAAAGCTATTCTGTAGTTATTCTTTTGTGAAAAAAACAAAACAAAAATGAACATCCATAAAAGAAATAAAGGGTGTGATTCATATTAAAAAGCAAATGCATAAGTTTGTCCTTGTAATACCCAAGACCTCAAATACTAGTGCAAGTGACTCATATTACAGACTGTCCTGGGTTACGATCAAGGTCAGTTCCTGTGTCGTTAAGTCATAGCAGGTACATATGGTCCTTTTTTAGCATGATTTTGAGCCTGAAGCTTTTCCAATGATTTGAAAATTGCAGATGCAGTAAGTGAAGTGACGGTGATGCAGAATTTGTTGCGTAGGGATTGGTTCCACCATTTCCATAGGAGGACAAATTTATGTAATATTAAAGTACAAGTAGGAGTTGTCTGTGTAGTTTAGATATTTATAACCTGGGAGCCCCCTGTAATTTAATTGTGACAAGATTTCACGATCGTAGTTATAAAAAAGACCGCTGTGTTCCAAACATAATTATCACGCCAGCACTTCGTTTCATGAAATTATTTGTGAAGATGAGAGCCTCTGAATGAATTTATATTTGATTAGTTTCACTTATTTAAGATTTGTTTAAATAAAAACTGAGAAATGCTGAATTCTTATACTTGTGGCCACTTTACTGGATACCTAGTTCTTCAGAATTATAACTGTTGTATACATACCTTCCAGGTGAAGCCACAGTAACCTCCCCTTCACGCTGACGATGGAGGCCACGCAGAGTTCTCCTGGGTTCCTGGGATTGACAGCCTCGAGTTTCATGTTCTTTGTGAAACCCCGACTGAATGATGTCTGAAAGAGAAATAAAACTAAGTCTGAGCATGGTATTCTGCAGCCATAGGACTGGACAGGGGAAGAAACAAATACATATATACACATGCATGCACACATTTCTTATTTATAAGGAAGATAGTCTTGTTTATATGCTCAGTTTTGCCACTATTCACAAGGGAGAACATGATTTTCCTTCCAATCTACCTATCTTTAAACAAATCTAAAAAAAAAAAACCCTACAGCCATTGAATCAATTTCAACCCATATGTGTATCTCAAAAAAACAGAACTACGGTTGGTTTACAATTATTGTTGTGCGCTGTCGAGTCAGTTCTGACTCATAGCAATTCTGTATAGGATTTCCAAGTTTGTAAATCTTTACAGGAGCAGAAAGCCCCATCTTTCTCCTGCGGAGCAACTGGGGGCATATATCACACTATGCCACAAGAACTCTTTGGTATATAATTTGTTACTGCTGTTAGGGTCCATCGAGTTGGTTCCGACTCACAGTGACTCTGTATGTGATTTGTGAGGAGTAGCTGGTAGGTTTGAACCACCAACCTTGTGATTCAAATGAACCTTGCGGTCCAGTGCTTTATTCTAAAATGTCACACCAGGATTCCTGGTATACAATAGGTGCCTAATAATATTTGTTAAATGACTGAGAGAATGAATATATGAATGAATCCAAAGTCTCCGTTTTCAGTTCCATATACACTTACATTATACACACACACATATATATAATGTATACAACAAATGTATGTATATTTCTATATACACTGAAAGAAAAATCATTTCCTCTACTTTCCTTGATATTCCTCAATAGAATCACATTTGGGCATATTTGAAGGAATTAACATTGGCAGATATCTGTCATCATTTCCCCTCAACCTGAAAATAATGTTTTTCGCATAGAGCAGGTTTGCTGGTTTCCTTTTGCCTCTTTCTTTTTTTAACCTTTTAAAAAATTATTATTCCTTTTAAAATTGAATCTTAAATTTACATTTAGTAAAATTCATTATTTTTAGTGTCCAGTTCGATGAAGGTAGGTAGGTTAAATAAATGACTATAATTGAGTAGTATATAGACATTTAACCATACCCAAAATCTAGATACAGAACACCTCCTTCACGCTTAAGAATATACTTACAATGGTCCTTGATAATCACATCCTCCCAACTCTCGATCCCTGCCAATCACTCATCTTTTTAATATAGTGCTTCCTATAATTCTATCATTCCCATTATGTCATATAAATGGAAGAGTAAAATATGTATCTTTTTGACTCTAGCTTCTTTTGTTGAGCATAATACATCTGAGCTTTATCTATGTCAATGAATGTATCAGTAGTTTGCTCTATTTTGTTGGTGAATCCTAGTGTGACGCCAAAGGATACGCATTCGACTTCAATGTTGGTTTGAAACGCAAGGTCAGCAGTTCAAACTCACCAATCGCTCCATGGAAACCCTATACCGGGTTGCTATGAGTCAGAACCAATTTGATGGCATTAATAATAACAACAAGTATATAGACGGGAGTCCTAGTGTGACAATCAATATAGGATAAGCACTTGACGGCATGGTCGGTTTGAACTGCATGACTGACAGCTCAAACTCACCAACCACTCCTCGGAAACCCTCTACAGGGTCAGTATGTGTCAGAACCAACTCCACGGCACTTAACAACAACACCATATAAACAAGGAGTACTGGTGTGACGCTGTAAGATAAAGCATTGAATCGCGAGGTAGGTTTGAACCGCAAGGTCAGCAGTTTAAACTTATCATTGGCTCCTTGGAAATCCTATACAGGGTTGTTATAAGTCGGAACCGACTCGATGGTACTTAACAACAACAGATAAATGAAGAAGCCCTGGTAACATAGGGGATTATGAGTTGGGTTGCTAACCACAAGGTCAGCTGTTCGAATCTACCAGTAGCTTAGGAGGAAACAGATGAGACTTTCTGCTCCCGTAAACACTTACAGTCTTAGAAATCGTATATAGTAGAGTCACTATGAGTCAGAACCGACTCCATAGCACACAACCACTACCACCACCAGTATCTAGATATACCATAATTTGCCTATCCATTCACCAACTGAAGAAGATTTAAATTGTTTCCAGTTTGAGTGATCATGAATTAAGCCAATATAAATAAAACATTCAGGCAAAAATTTTTGTGTAAATGTAAGTTTTCATTTCTCTAGATATGGGATTGCTGGATAATATGGTAAGTGTATGTTTAACTTTGTAAGAAACTGCTAGACTGATTTCAAAAGTGATGACACCATTCTGCATTCCCAACAGCAATGTATGCAAGTTTCAAGTATTGTGCATTCTCTCCAGTACTTGGTATTAGTCAGTTTTACTTTAGTAATGGACACCTGATGTGGCACTGTGGGATCAGCGCTGGACTTCTAGCTGGAAGGTTGGTGGTTCAAAACCCCCAGCTTCTTGGAAACCCTATACAGGATCCCTCTGAGTTGGAATTGATCAGATGGCACTTAGCAACAACAACATGTATGTAGGAGTATCTCCTTGTGGTTATAATTTGCATTTTCCATAATAACTAAAAGTATTGAACAACTTTTAATGTATTTCTTTGTTATCCATATTTCTTCTTTACTAAGCGTTTGCTTCTGTTATTTTTCTCTTTATGTTCGATTTTCAACAGTTTACTATGCTGGGTTTCTATGTATTTAAACTACTTGAGGTTCACTGAGACTTCTGAATCTGTACAGTTTAGGTCTTTAAGCTACTTTGGTTAATATTTTTTTTTTGCAACAGTCTTTCTTTCCAGTTCTTCCATGTCTTCAATACACACTCTTTTGTCCCTAAGGTCCCTGAAGTTCTGTTCAGCATTTCCCCCACAATCTATTTTTCTCTCTGTTCTTCAGTTTGAGTAATTTCTATCTTAAATTCACTGACTCTTTGTTCTATCATCTCTATTCTGCTATTAAGTCCTTCTAGTGAATTTGCTTAGGAGCTCTGGTAGTGTAGTGGTTACAAGTCGGGCTGCTAACCTCAAGGTCAGCAATCTGAAACTACTAGCTGGTCCGCAGGAGAAAGATGACGGTTTCAGTTCCAGTAAAGATTTACAGCCGTGGAAACCCTGTACAGTGTTGCTATGAGTCGGAACTGACTCCATGGCACACAACCACCACTACCACCATCACCAGTGAATTTGCTTATTTCAGACATGGTAGTTCTCAGTTCTAGAATTTGTCTTTTATCATTGTTACTTCTCTTCTGGAATTTTCTTTCTTCCTATTCAGGAAATTTACATTCACATCAATGACTCAAATTTTAGGATATAGCAGAATCTCCTGGACAGTCTTGAAAAAGCTGATTAACCTGGATCAATATGGGTTTGTTCTCTGTAGATTAACGTTTCTACTGAGAATGCGTCATGTTTTCCTATTTCTTCATATGTTGAGAAATTTCGGAGTGTAACCTGGATGCTTTTAATGTTTTTGTGGAATCTTGGGATTTAGTTTTATTCCTCCCAATTGTTTTTGATTTTATTTCGTTTTATCAAGAAATTAACTTGTTAAGATTCAAAGTATAAACTAATTCTTGGGCAACAGTCCCATCTCAGCTTAGTTATGGGGCTGCCTGGCACATGCATGTGCATGGGAATCTGTAGTTCCCTTCTGTAGTGCTTGCCTGTCTGAGGTTCCCCTTACTTCCCAGTGGCTCTGGTTGCCTACTCTCAGTTTTCTAGCTCATCAGACCAGAAAGACTGAAAAATTTCAGTCACTGTTTGAGTCGTCCCATGAGGTGAGGTGTCAACTGTGACACCTAAGGCTGTTGTTGTTAAGGGATGTCCAGTTGGTTCCGACCCTGTATAGGGTTTCTGAGACTGTCAGTTTTTACAGGAAAGCCTCACCTATCTCACGCAGAACCGCTAGTAGTTTTGAACTGCTGACCTTGAGGTTAACAGCCCAACTCAAAACCACTACGCTACCAGAGCTAGAAGCCTGAAAAATAAAACAAGGAACCCTGGACAATCACTCCATGCTTACTTTGTTCCGAGGGTCTGTTCCCCTCCAGAATCTGCCATCATTTGTTCATTCTCCAATGCCCCCAGAAAATCCTTTTTCAAATTCTGTCTATATTTACAGTTTTTATCTATGGGAGGACCAGCTCAATTCAAACTTAATTAAAACTAGAGGCAACCTCCACCCAACATCACTTTCAAACAGTAAGTTAGAAGACAAGTTACAATACTTATATAAATATATGAGGGGGCTTCAAAAAGTTTCTGGAAAAAGGAAATTAAAAGATAATGGAATTTTTACATGGATTTAAAAAAAAATTATTTATTTTAGGTTTAAAATTTTTTTTATTTGTGAATTTTTGAAGCCCCCTTGTATATTATTGTTAAGTACCTTGGAGTCAGTTCTGACTCATAGTGACCCTGCACAGGGTTTCTGAGGCTGCAAATCTTTAGAGGAGCAGAAAGCCTCATCTTTCTCCCACGAACAGCTGGTAGTTTCAAACTGCCAACATTGAGGTTAGCAGCCTGATTCGTAACCACTATACTACCAGAGCTCCTTTGTACACTATAGTGATACAAATATATTTATAAATACACAAATGTATCTATATTATATAAATATACAAATTGAGATTTAAAATGTTCCTGGCACCGTGGGCTAATTAATGTGCTGGACTGCAAAGTTGGTTTGAACCACAAAGCCAGTGGTTCAAGCATACCAGCCACTCCTTGGAAATCCTATACAGGGTCGATATGGGTCAGAAACGACTCGATGGCACTTAACAACAACAATAAGTCCGTGGGAGTCCTGGTGTGGGCCTGTAGGGTACGCATTTGGTCAGTCTGGATCGCAATGCCAATGGTTCAAACTCACACGCCACTCCTCGGAAACCCAATACACGGTTGGAACCCACTCAGTGGCACTTAGCAACAGTAAGTAACTAAGGAACCCTGTTGGCACGGTGGTTTAAAGACCTTGGTTATTAACAGAAAGGCCAATGCTTGAAGTCCACCAGCTGCACCATGGAAGAAAGATGTGGTAGTCTGCTGACATAAAGATTACAGCCTTAAAAACAGTATGACGGAGTTCTACTCCATCCTGTCGGGTCAGCCGGTAGGAGTAGGAATCAACTTGACTACAGTGGGTGTTTGAATTGACCAGCTTCTCCTCAGAAACCCTATTCAGGGTTGCCATGAGTCAGAACCAACTCATCGGCACCTAACAACAATAATAACAATATCTTTATGTAATACAGAAAAAGAAACTCAGCAGGAATCTACATGTCTTTTTATATATGTTGAAAATTGCAATTATGCTTATATGTAATCAGAGCAGAAATATTCAATACATATTAAGAAATCAATTTCCTCTTTTCCTTTATGGTACTTAGGAAATAGGAATGAAAATATAATAGGTGTGTTATTTTTCTGCAAGCCATCCAGCTTCATCCACACATATTATGTATTGAGTTTTCTTCTGACCATACAACTTGATTGGCTGCCTGAAAAACCTCTAAGTGCGTTAAAGTGCATTTTATCCTACTTAATAAGGGAAAGCTACAACCACATAACCTATTTTCGCTTCAGCTCACTGCTTGAGGGTAATTTATAAAAGATCAATAAGAAAACTGTTACCTGTGAGTTTATTTTACTAAGCATTTGGCTGTGTCAATCCATTTCATAACTGCCTTTGATTGTTAAACTTCCCTGGGGAAACGTCTTCCATGTATCTATTTCCACACTAGCTCTCCCCTGCTACACAGGAGATGTGTGATTAAAACATGAATTCATAATAAGCATTCCATTAAAGAGCACTTGTAGCAAACTAACAAATTCAGCAAAGTACCAGTAATGCAATGCGTGTGCCAATGGGCAGATAACAATCCTGTCTATTCAATAAAAGAGAGCCTGAAACAAAAGGGGGCATGTGTATAACAAACGAATTCCTAATGAATACACCAGCAAACTCATTAAAGCAAATTTAATCTTGATAGATAAATTCTGAAAGCTCAGAGGCTACCTGGGGATGTGGCTATTTGCTTCACTATTAAGACGCATTTGGACCAAACTGCTGGAAGAATGTGAAAAGAGGACAGAGAAAATGACACTTTAGTGGGGCTATGGTTGTCATAGAACCACTTTGCTTCCTAAATACAGAACTAAGAGGAGGAGATGTGAGAATTTTCTGCCTAAGGCTAGAGTTAGGGAAAGAATATTACTCTTGTTCGGTAAAAAGCACAACCTCACATTCATGTGACAATGCTTCCATGGACCTAAATGAAAATCACCGAGGCAAATAAATTCTATGACAGCAATATAACCAAATGGACTCCTGGTGTGGCCCTGTAGGATCAGCCCTGGATTCTGAACCATGAGGTCAGCAGTTCAAACCCACCAGCTGCTCCTTGCAAACCCTATACTGGGTTGCTATGAGTCGGAACCAACTCAGCAACACTTAACAACAAAAATGTCTATATCATGAAAAGTCAAGTAAGAATCCATTGTATGTAATAGGCTTTAAGAGCTAACCTGCTGCTCCCCTCATGATGGCATGAGTATACACTGCATTCTGTTCTTTAATGATTGTTGTTGTTTAGGTGCCATTGAGTCGGTGCCAACTCATAGTGACCTTATGCACAGCAGAACGAAACACTGCCTGATCCTGGGCCAACCTCACAATTGTTGCCATGCTTGAGCCCACTGATGCTGCCGCTTGGCCAATCCATCTCGCTGGAGTCTTCCTCTTTTTTCCTGACCCTCCACCTTACCAAACATGATATCCTTCTCCAGTGACTGGTCCCTCCTGACAATATGTCCAAAGTATGAGAGACCAAGTTTGGCCATCCTGGCCTCCAAGGAGTACTCTGGTTGCACTTCTTCCAAAACAGATTTGTTGGTTCTTTTGTGAGCCCATGGCACTTTCAATATTCTCCTCCAACACCATAACTCAAAAGCATCATTCCTTCTATGGTCTTCCTTATTCACTGTCCAGCTTTCACATTCATATGAGGTTACTGAAAATACCATGGCTTGGGTCAGGCGCACCTTAGTCCTCAAACTGACATCTTTGGCTCTTCAGCACTTTAAAAAGTTCCTGTGCAGCAGATTTGCCTAATGCAATATGTCCTTTGATTTCTTGACTGCTGCTTCCGTGAGTGTTGATAGTTGATCCAAGAAGAATGAAGTCCTTGACAACTTCAATCTTTTCTCCGTGGATAAGAATGTTGTTTATTGGTCCAGTGGTCAGGATTTTTGTTTTCTTTACATTGATATGCAATTCATACTGAAGGCTGTGGTCTTTGATCTTAATCAGTAAATATTTTATGATCTCTTCACTTTCAGCAAGCAAGGTTGTATCATCTGCATATCGCAGGTTGTTGTATGAAAGGAGAGAAGGTTAGCACTCTCCCTTGACAAGGATGGAAGAGGTCCTTGGGCCTTACAACACGAATGAGTTAAGACATCGCCACCTACTTTGTGGTATCTTTAATGAAACAGAGTAACTATTCTTGTGCAAACCAATGGAAAGCATTTTTTTTCCATTTATTGTACAAGAATAGTTACCCCTGTAATTCATTATAGACTCCTGAATTTCCAACTCTGCCGATGATTCATTTCTATATTTGTAAGTATCAGCACACCTCATTCTCCAAATTCTGATTTTTATTAAGGCTCAGCACTGAGATTCTCTTTACTAAGCCAATCCTTCCCACGCCTCATTTCTGAGACTCTGTTATCCCTGCAGCACAGAATCAGCAGCAATTGAAGCCCATGCACAGAAAACAAGGATTTGACTTGGGAGCATTTTGCACTATTGTAACTATAAGCCCCAATTAAAGGATTGGATTTTTTCATCCCTTAAGGAATTAATTTCCATAACTAAATGTATGTTCAACAAACTCATTCTTAAAATGAGGCTATTTTGTATCCCTTTCTCATAGTTCCTAGGAATAATGAAGTTTAAATGAATAATTGACTAAAGTACATTTTGCAATCACTGGATATAATTATGCAAGTACATATGTACAGACATACATACACACTGCTATTTTATGTATCACAAAAATCCTATTACTGTACCATCAAGGTCTATTTGAGTAAGAGTCAGTGAAAATGAGGAAAACTCTGAATGAGATGGACTAACACAGTGTCTAAACAATGGGCTCAAGCACAGGACTGACTGCAAGCATGAAGCGCCAGCAGCATTTTGCTCTGTTGTACATAGGGTCACCATGAGCCAGACCCAACTCCTTTAAAGGCGCCTAACAACAACTAGAAGCTTAAAGTAAGCAACAAGACAAAATTATTTGGCTGGCAACTTATACAGCACCTAAAGAAATGAAGATCGTATTTTAGGAACATACCATAGGAGCAGAGAATCTCTTTTCATGGACTTATCAATATTATGTATGGTTGTTGTTAAATACAGTCAAGTCAGCTCCGACTCAAAGTGACCTTGTATAGAGTTACCAAGGAGCGGCTCAAAGGTTTGAACCACCAAACTTGAGGTTCAAAAGAACTTTTCAGTTCAGTGCATTATCCTGTAGCACCATACTAAGCCTCCTGTTAGTATTATACTCCATAGCAAATGTATATCTCGTGATGGCACAGATGGCAAGCTCTCCACCAAAATGTTTCTTCCTTCTTCCACAGTATACAGTATTGTTGCTGAGTGCTGTCTAGTTGGTTCCAACTCATAGCAACCCTATATACGGTTTCCAAGGAATGGTTGGTGAGCTTGAACTGCCAACAATGAGGTTCAAACCCACCTCGCACATTAACCCGCAGTGCCACACCAGAACTCCACAGTATAGAACAGTAGCTAGGAAACAATGGCCCATGCAGAATACATTTCCTAGCCTTACTTAGAGCATGGCATGATTGGTTCTCACCAATGGAAGGTGTCTAAAGTTTTTTTCTCCTTGATTTCTTTTCCTAGATTCAGACGATGAAACCGAATACAAATATGGCCCTAGTATCTGATTCACCATCATGAGATGAGAACTACCTCATCTGTGGCCCTTCCATAAGTGAGAAATAAACTTACAACCTATTTGAGCCCTTGCATGCAAATTAATTTGATTCGTTACTACTGTAACAAATTATTAGCAACACCCAAACTAATGTACAAGCTGAGAAAAAGACTTTTCATGATCCTACAGTGTAGTGGTTACGGATCGGGCTGCAAACCTGAAGGTCAGCGGTATGAAACTACCAACTGTTGCACGGGACAAAGAAGAGGCTTTCTTCTCCCATAAAGATTTACAGTCTCGGAAACCCTGTACAGGGTCGCTATGGGTCGGACCCGACTCGATGGCACTTAACAACAACAACAACAACAAACTAAATCTGTGAAATATGAACAGCCTTAGAGTATGTCGGTTACAGAGAAAACGAAGGGCTATTACACAAAATCCATTCCCATAATCTATTTCAAAGAAATATAAAATAGTATCTTTCCATGAAAAATAATACCTTTCCACGTAAATTCTGAGAAATGAATGAAGGGGAAGGATAAACATTTTGCCTTCAAATTGAATTGCTGAGGTTGAAAGAATAGTAAGAGGTGGGAAAGATGGGCTTCTCTGGGGGTAAATTTGAAACACTGATGAAGAGACTTGAGAAACAATTATCTATATATTCTAAACTCAACTAAATAAAGATGCTACCCAAGTGATTTCTTCTTTGCAGTTTTTTGAAGTTAGGAGTGTTTTGTTGTTGCTGCTGTTATGAGCTGGGCTGGTCCAGTAAAGATTAACAGCCTTGGAAACCCTATACAGGGTCACTATGAGTCGGAACCGACTCCACAATATATATATATACACACACACACACATGCGTACATGGAGTCCTGGTGTGGCACTGTGGGTTAATGCGCCAGACTGAAAAGCCATTTGAACTGCAAGGTCGGCAGTTCAAGCTCATAAACTGCTCCTCGGAAACCCTATATAGTGTCGCTATGGGACGGAATTGACTTGACGGCACTTAACAACAACACACACACACACACATACATATATTGTTGTCAAGTGCTGTTGAGTTGCTTCCGACTCATAGAAACCCTGTATAGGGTTTCCGAGGAGCAGCTGGTTAGTTTGAACCTTGTGGTTTAAACCGACATTTCAGTCCAGTATATTATCCCACAGCACCACACTAAGACTCCATATATATACATGTAAGCTCTGGTATGGCGCTGTAGGCTAACACTGGACTGCCATAACGTCGGTTTGAACCACAAGGTCAATGGTTCAAACTCACCAGCTGCTCCTTGGAAACCCAATACAGTATCACTATGGGTCAAAACCGACTCAACGGCACTTAACTATAACATAGATGCGTACAAAGTAATCTAAAAGGAATTTCTTCAGTATATTTTTGACCCAAATCCCTCAATTTATTTTCTCCATCTCATCATAAATTCTACAACTACAAATTCACTTAACATGGGAATTTTAGTTACTAAATCTCATATTTGTAGACATACTACAGATATCATTAAAGAACCTCAAGACATTGGAAATCTTCTACCTCCATTTGTATACCCTGAGCACAAAACAGGAATAATTTCCAACAATTAAGCTCAGTTTATCCAAATTTGTTGCTGCTCTTCTTTTAAAGGATGGGGAACATAACCAAGAAGACAATAGTACTCCTCTGGTCCCATTCTTACCCGAGGCTCGTCCATCACCCTACAGAGATGTTCCTCTAACATTCCATATCAAAACCGATAATTTCCTTCCAACAAGAGGATAAGAAGCCTCAGAGTTTTGAAACACTACACATTCTTTCTAACTAATTTTGAAGACTCAGAAGGGAGATTCTTCATGTTGTTTCACCACCTGCCCTTCCCGCCCCCCCCCTCCAAAGCCACTCTTCCAGCTGAAAGCCTACCTCCCCAAACCAAGTTTCTTCTGAACATTTTGAAACAAATAAAGCAAAACACGTCTTAAACAAGGCAATACAAGTTTCTTTACAATTAATATAATCCTCTGCTTTAAGAGTAGCTCCTCTGGAACTGTTTTGGTTCATATCCATGCAATAATATAGAAGAATAGAAGAATTTTCCTTAAGGCACCTCAGACTGGCAATGAGGTATGAGGTATGTAACAGTACAAAAGGTACTGAATCAAAGAGCAAGACATCTGGGTTTTAGACCCAGCATGGTGTTGTAGGATAAGCACTAGACTGCAAACCACAGGATCAGCAGTTCAAATCCACTAGCTGACTCTCTGAAACCCTGCACAGGGTTGCTATGAATCGACTCGATGACACTTAACAACAGCTACTAGGAACTGATAGGTCAAGGTGAAAAATAAATGAATTCATATGTGTCTGGTTTTCTTCATCCACAAATTCCTAAGTCCACCCTAGCTGTAGCATGCTTGACATTGAGTCATCATTACTAATTATTTAACTGTGCTACTAAGGCATTTTACCTCTTCTCCACTGTGGCTAATTCTCTGCCCTTCTCTAAGGAGAAAGGTGTGACAAGGCTGGATGAGCAGAATTATGCAACAAGGCATTCCCCTTGAACATTCCTCAACTGAATATATGAAGACGATATAAATCCCTTCAACAGAAAGGTACTGTTTGTTTTGACAGAACAAAGGAGTCAAGATCCCCTTTGTGCCACTATTTCCCTGGATGCTACTTCATATATTTTTGTGAGAAGACAAAAATCTCATCAAGATCATGGCAAGGGTGGGGAGAAACTAATGTTGTTGTTTTTTTTTTAAAGAATAACAAACCATTTTCTGATATAACATGGAATTTGGGCATTCTTTACGCTTGGGTATCTGTACATATAAAATTTTCCCATTTAGAAGTTATCCTGATATAGACATTTCCAGGCTGGGTCAAGCTCCATGCTGTTTTGGACCTATATTTGACTCTTTTAAACCCAGTCCTCAAGTCTTTCAATGGAGAGTCAGTTTATTAATTTGAACATTTGATTGTGGTTTAAAGAGTACATTAGTTTCCCATTCAAAAATGTATGTGTATTTTGCTTCCCGATACTAGTTGCAATCTCCTCAGTGGAACAGCATTCTTCTCGTTTCCTCTCTAGGTTCCCAGTTTTATGCCCTTCTTTCTTACCCTTTTGTTGTATTTTTGGAAAAATACTCTTTTCGTCTTATGTGGCTGACTGTTCTGAAGAGCATGTTCCCCATGGGTGTTGCTGTTCACTCTATAAGTTTATCTGTGGTTTGGCTGACAGGCGATCCTAGGGCGTGGGTTCAGTTCCAAGTTTGAATGGAATCTACGGACCACAGGCTTGGGGGTTTCCCCATATAGTCTTAAGGGTTCCACCACACAGTGAGCCATTTAAAATCTACTCAAGTTGCCCTGGTAGTGACTTACGTGTTGTGCTGCAAACCACAAAGTCAGTAATTCCAATCTACCATTCACTCCACAGAAAAAAGATGAAGCTTTGTACTCCATGTGGCATTGAAGGATAAGCAATGGACCACAAGGTCGGTTTTGAAGAGAGAAAAGATGTGGCTTTCTGCTCCTGTAAAGATCTATAGCCTCAGAAACTCTATACAGAGTTACTATGAGTCAGAACCAACTCGATGGCTCACCACCACCAATATCAAGATATAATCATTTCTTTTTGATTACCTTTCATAGACCACAAGCAATTACTCTGTCCCTTGAATTCTTCCATTTCTTTGACCACTCTGCTGTTATTAAGTGCTGTCCAGTCGCTTCTGACTCATAGCGACACTGTATAGGGCTTCCAAGAATCAGCTGGTGGGTTTAAACCACCAATCTTGTGGTTAGCAGCCCAATGCTTATCCTACAGTGCCACCCAGGACTCCCTGACCATTCTAACAGTTTAGATTTCCGTTCTTCTCTTAGAGACCTCTACTCACACTTTATCACTTAAAATTCTTTCTCTTTGAGCTGAAAATGAACTCTCTTTCTTCGTAAAACAGTTTGCAACAGTTCAGAAAATAACTGCTTCATAAAAACAAATTGCTATGGATTGTTTAATAGAGAAAACAGGGGTCAATTATACTCACAGCCAATCATCAACAGAGACAGAACAAATACTAAGACTTAGCAGATGCCAGGAAAACGTGTTTTAAACCCAGAAGGAAAATAGCAAAGGGGAGAAGGAAGTAAAAGACTTTTTAAAAAAATTCCCCAAATTTAAGACCAGGGAGACTTCTGAAACACAACCACTAGAGTTATTTAAGCTTTTATTAGTGATTATTCTGAACGAAGTTCCTACTGTAACAGGTTCAAAGGGGACAATTTCCTCATAATACAAATTAATTGACATAAAATAGCTCTACTTGCAAACATTACTACTGTGTAAATGGACAGTACTTTTGAAAAACAACTTGGCAATAAATATATTGATACCCTTTGTCGTAACACTTTTGCTTCCGGGAACTTATTCCAGAAAACTAATACTAAACCTGAAAAAGTGTTATGCATCAAGATACTCATGGTATTATATCTTGACATCCAATAAGAGGGCATGATATGAGACTTTACACATGGAAAGTCTGTATTAAAAAAAAAAAACAAAGAAAAAGGGAAAAATTTTGTCGTGAGTTTAGATGAAAAGATTGCTACAAACATACAGATTTCTCAGGTCTACACAAAAATAGACAAAGCAAATAGCTAGAAAAAAATGTAAGAAAAACGTAATAGTTGCTATTGTTCTTAAGTGCCATGGAGTCGACTCTGACTCATAGCTACCCTGCATAGGGTTTCTGAGAAGCAGCTGGTGGGTTTGAACTGCTGACTTTGTGGTTCTCAGCCTAGTGCTGATCCTACAGCGCCATACCAGAAGTCCTAGTAAACATCAAAGTAATGGTTTTGGTTGTGAAACGCATGGTTATTTTTTTCTCCCTACTAACTTCCATATTTTTCAAGTGTTCAACAATAATCACAAATACTTCAATAATAAAAATTACTTGAAAACAAGGTAGTTTGGCTCCATTGTAAAAGATAATCAAGTCACTGGTTAATCAATTGTTTATCCAGTGTTGTAGAATGTACCATGCTTGCCCCTCAAAAGCCACCCTCCTGGGTCTGGGTTGCTGAACAGAATCCTAATTTTATCTAGTTCTAGAGGAAATCAGTGGAGTCCTGGTGTGACTCTGTGGATTAATGCACTGGACTGCAAAATCTCAAGGTCAGTGGTTCAAACTCAACAGCAGCTCCTCAGAAACCCTATACAAAAGAGGAAATCAGACTCTCCTCAGCCCCAGGAAGTGTATCTTGACTACCCTAAGCGAATCATAGTGGTCTCATATCGTTTGGCTGAGGCGTTTAATGAAGGTGGGAATAAGAGCTTACAAAAAAAAAAGATAACATTGTTTTCCTCTAATAAATAGGACTGTGGCGCTGTGAGTTAATGAACCAGACTGCAAAATTGTTTGAACTGTACGGTCAATGGTTCAAGCTCACCAGCCACTCCTCGGAAACCCTATACAGAGTTGCTATGGGTTGGAACCGACTGGATGGCACTTAACAACAACCACTACAATTAAAGGGTATCCTGGTGTGGCACTGTAGGATATACACTGAACTGCAAACCACAATGTCTGTGGTTCAAACTTACTAGCTGCTCCTTGGGAACCCTATACTCCATGGCACTTAACAACAACAGAAAGAGATATCTGTGGCTGGATATGGAAAAAATGTACAATAAAAAATACTAAAAATAGAGAAAGAATATCACACTTGACATTTACATGACTGACAAAGAAAAGAAAAAATAAGAATCCAATTGGGAAATAGGTTCAAGTATAATTAGAAAAAATATTACAGATGATATTTTGCCTGTGTGTATCAAAATCTTTTATAAGGAGTCTACCCTTCAACTACAGAGTACTGGTATGGCACTGCAGAATAAGCACTGGACTACTAACCTCAAGGTTGATAGTTCAAACCCACCAGTTTCCTTGTTAGAAATTCTGTACATGGTCACTGAGTTAGAACCAACTAGATAGCACTTTACAACCTAGCCATTTGTTCATTTATATACTCATTCAAAAATATCTGAGGGCATTTTATAAGCTAGGTTTTATTACAATATTCATTGCCTTCTATTTGATGCCAATTCATGGTGGTGGCGGTGGTGGTGGTTGAATCCAACTCATAGTGATCCTGTATAGGGTTTCTGAGGCTATAAATCTTTACAGGAGCAAAAAGCGTCATCTTTCTCCCACGGAGCACTTGGTGGACTTGAATTGCTAACCTTATGGTTAGCAGCCCAACATGTAACCCACTACGCTACCAGAGTATCGTCATAGAGAACCTATAAAGCAGGTAAAACTGCCCCACACGGTTTCCTTTATGGAAACAAACTGTCACATCTTTCTCCTAAAGAGAAGCTTGTAGGTTCCCACCCCTGACCTCTCAATGGCAACTGAGCGGGACTCCTCCTGTATCCCTTGTTAGGTGCTGCTGAGTCAGTTCTGACTTATAGCAGCCCTACGCACAACAGAACAAAACACTTCCGGGTCCTCTGCCATCCTCACAATTGCTATGTTTGAACCCATTGTTGCTGCTACATTGTCAATTGTTATACTACAGCCAATTCCCAGATTACAAACAAGTTCCATTCCTAATTCTGTCTTGAAGTTGAATGTGTATGTGAGTTGGAACAGTTAGGTATGGCTCCTATCTACATCAGTTAGTCAAATGGTTTGTCTTAGTACATGATGTTGTTGTTGTTAAGTGTCATCAGGTCAGTTCCAACTCATAGCAACCATGTAGAGGGTTCCCAAAGAGCGGCTGGTGAGCTTGGACCACCGAGCTGTGGTTCAAGCCGACCTTACAGTCCAGTGCATTAACCCACAGTGCCACACCAGGACTCCACAGAAGCCCTCAATCAAAGGGGAGAATGTGAGCAAAGACTTGGAGAAGTTGAGGAAATTAGCTGTGCCGTTCTCTGGGAAATAGGTGAGGGCAATGGAACAAGTTCCAGGATCAGCAAGGAGGCCTGTGGGCTAGAAGACAATGAGCAAAGGAAAGAGCAGTACTACTCTAAGTGTATTATGCAGTAGCCTATGGAAATAATAGGACAACTATGCAAACATTTGATTTTTAACTGCAGGACTGAAAACAACAAACATGAACACTGGGAACTGCTCAAATTATTTGCATACATGATTCTGGACTCTACAGTCATTTAAAGCAGTAGATATCTCGGCATGCTATGTCTTAAAAGGCGACAAAAGCAGTTTACAAAATAATGTACACAAAATAATCTGATATAAAAGTTATATATCCAAGAAAATAGAAATCTGAAAGAATAAATCCCCAAAGTTTTTGTTTGTCTTTTTCCAGGACCAGGTTATTATAAGTAATATATTTTAAACTTTTGTGTTTTTTCTAATGTTGAAAGAATGGTTACGTGTTGTCTTTAGTTAAAAATGTTTTTAATTCTTAAAAAAGTGAAGTTTTATGAAGTAATAACACTTTCAAAGTAAAGAATGCATTTATTCAGCAACTATTCATTCTAGAGAGTCCTGGTGTGACGCTGCAAGTTAATGCACTAGGCTGCAAGGTCGGCAGTTCAAGCTCACCAGCTGCTTCTACAGAGTCACTATGAGTCAGAACAGACTAGATGGCAGTTAACAATAACTAGTCACTCTAAGTTTGTCAGACTCAGGTTAGTTACTGGTAAGACATCTCAGCTTTCATGTGGTCCCATAGGCTCTGGGGAGTCACAGACACAGCCCGAAGATTATAACATGGTGATGAGGTAAAAGCAAAAATGGAGAGGAACATGGAGAATTTGTGGGGAAAAGCCCTGAAGAATCTCAGCATACAGGCCTGAGCCCCACACAGCAGTCTAACAGAGCTGAATCTGTGCACTATGATTATGTCCTCAATGACTCACTCTGGAGCACCAGGGAGAGAATCTTAACCTCAGAAAATGTTTGCAATGTTAAAGTGTGATAATATCTTGAGTAAATAGCAAGCTTATTTAACTTGTAGTTCAACCTCTTTCAAAAGGAAAAGTGATACAATAATCTTCAAAGATCAGTAAATATCAAGATTAGATATAGGGATGAAAAACAACTAGAGAGAAACCACTTTATAAGAACAGGTTCTTGATCCTTTCCCAGAAAACCCTGTGAATCATTACAGTAGCGCCAATGGACACTGTTTCTAATGAACCGCTCTTTTGATTAAGGAGCCCAGAGAGATAGTGCAGTGGTTAAGCACTCAGCACTAATCAGAGGTCAGTGGTTTGAACCCACCAGCCTGTTTGTAGGATAAGGATGTGGCAGTCTGTTTCCATAAAGATTTACAACCTTGGAAACCTCATGAGCAGATCTACTCTATCCTACAGGGCCGCTAGATGTTAGAACTGACTTCAAAGCAATGAGTTTGGTTTTCTTGGTTTACTCTTTTTATTGAAAGATCACCTCTCTCCTTCCAAACTTCTATTGTTTTCAACATTACCAACATTTCTGGAACACTTACTAAGGCTATGTACTAGTACATGTACTCCTCACAATCTCCTGAGGTAACTATGATATGGAGTCCTGGTGTGGTGCCGTAGGGTAAGAACTCAACAGGCAAGGTCGGTTTCAATAGTAAGGTCAGTGGTTCAAACTCACCAGCCACTCCTCAGAAACCTTATACAGGTTTGCTATAAATAATAACCAACTCAAAGGCACTTAAAAAAAATTTTTTTTTACAAATGAGGAAGCACATCACTCAGACATTAGGTGGTAGAATGGGTCCTAGGAGCCACGTAGTCTGTTCCTTAACAAATATTTCTCAACATTTTCTACATTTGTTTCATGAAGCAGTTTCTGTATGGTGTGGGGTTGTGGGTTAAAGTGCCAGACTGCAAAGTCATTCAAATTGCAAGGTTGGCAGTTCAAGCTCACCAGCTGCTCCTCGGAAACCGTACACTGGGTTGCTATGGGTTGGAACAGACTCGACGGCACTTAGCAACAACAATAACAAGCAGGAAGGCAAAACCATTCATAATTGATTAAAGCATAGTGGGTTAATGCTCTGGACTGCAAAGTTGGAGGCTCAAGATCACCAGTCGTTCCTTAGAAACCCTATATACTATGAGTCGGAACTGACTTGATGCCACATAACAATAATTACTCCATGCTGTTTGCTAAAAACTACAATCTTAAAATTTGCCAGCTACATCCATCTTTTCAGTTAATTATGTACAATTTTAAACTTTCCCCATACACAAGAGCATTCATAACTGGTTAAGACATAGTGGGTTAATGTGCTGGACTGCAAAGTCAGTTTAAACCACAAAGTCGGTGGTTCAAACTCACCAGTCGCTCCTTGGAAGCCCTATGCTATGAGTCGGAACGGACTCGACGGCACTTAACAACAACAACATACCACATTTTATCAGGAGCCTTGGTGGCACAGTGAGTAGGGGCTGGGCTGCAAACTATCAAGAGTTTGGACCCACCAACCACTCTTCGAAAGAAAGATGAGGCAGTTTGCTTTCATCGAGACTTGTAGCCTTGGAAATCCTATGGCACAATCTACTCTGTCCTAGTGGGTTGTAAGGAGTCATAATAGATTCACTGGCAATGATCTCTTGGTTTTGGTTGATTTTGTTGTTAGGACCATCAAGTTGGTTCTGACTCATAACAACCCTGTACAGATAGGGTTTCGATAGAGTGGCTCTTGGATTTCAACCACCAACCTTGTGCTTCAGTCAAGTGCTTATCCTATGCCTCCACACCAGGAGTCCACTCATCTTTAAAACTTACATATTAATTTCCAGTTGAGTCTTTGCTTTTATGTTTATGGAATCACGTGCTAATCTGAGTTATAAACATAATGTTAGGAGATGCTCGGATGCCACCAGGATAGATTCTAATATCACATAAATATCAACTGACAAGAGTAAAATGTTATTAAAGATCCTGAAGTAAGAGGTAAGTAACCAAGAAGAGTTGATAGTTTTTAATAATAAAGAGTTTTATTCCCCACCTCTTCTTAATAGAAAATGACTCTTTGGCTCAAGAATGGATGAAGGAAGCTAGAAATAGATCATTCTTCTAAGTCCAACAATAACACAGCCGGACCATATAGACTCCCCCCAGATGCCAGAGAAAACATAATAATAATAATTTCAATTAGCTATATAGCCAAATTTGAAAGAGAAGAAAATTGTCCAGGTGCCAAAAACCCAAAGGGCCCTCAACACTAGTGCTGAGAAGTCCAACAAATGAAACAGGGTCAGAGGTGATCCTGGGCTCACAGGAAGTGAGCAGGATCTCCTATGTAATATACAACTTCATCAGGTTGTCCAGTCTGTGAAGATGGAACTAGACAAAGTTGGCCCACTGGGACACAGAAACAGCGAGGATGGCTGCTACCTGTCCAGGTCTCCCTTAGAGGAAGTGGAAAGAAGAGATAAATGGCACATGTAGGTATGGGATCTCACATGATGATTCTGTATGGCATAGACTGAAGACTTAATATAAGATTCAGTCATTAATCCCTTAAAAATCATATCATTCTGTTGTTGTAGTAGTATCTACTAGGCATTATTTTAAATAAATGAAAGAGATTAAAAAAAAAAAATCCTTGACTCTAAGGGGCTTACTTCCTAGTGTGCAGAGAGAGACAGCAACAAATTAATCCTCTAGGACTTATGGGGGAAAAAAACAACAATAAAGCACATACAGAGGACTACTGGACAGAAGCTAATATAACATTACCTACAGAGGAACTGCTGAAATCTAGGAGACATGGAACTTCCAGATAAATAACAACCATCAATGAAAATTAATCCACAATGAAAAATCACAAACCACATAAGGAAAGAAATCAACATGAGGGAGAGTCAGACAACATGGACTTTAAGCAAAATGCTTTGCTAAGTATAAAGAGAATAATCATGAGGAAATTTAAGGACTCTCAATCTAAATACTCTAACATACAACTAACTCCAAATGCAAAAACCATGTTGACAAATCCTCAATCTCAGAATGACAGTTTAACATAGCTTCCTGAAATTTAGAGAGCAAACAGATAAAAATATTGAATAAACAGCTAATAGTTTGAACTAACAGAATGGTGGAGATCTGGTGTGGCACTGTAAGATAAGCATTGGACTGCTAATCATAAGGTTGATGGTTCAAACCCACCAGATGCTCCTTAGAAACCCTATCCAGGGATGGTATGAATCAGAACCAAGTAGATGGCTTCTAACAACAACAGAATGATACGGCAATAAAATTTAAAACACAGCTGAAAGAGATAATTTTGTAAGTATATATGGAATTCCAAAACTCTCTTAAACAAACATGATAACCATGACCAAATTCATGATTACTTAAGGAAATAAAAAAATATAGTCAAACTAACAACTAAAATAGTACCTGTTCCAAATGACCTTGCAGTCTACCACTTATCCCAAAATGCCATACTAAGATTCCATACATATATATTGTTGTTGCTGTTGTTAAGTGCCAACAAGTCGGTTCTGACCCATAGTGAGCCTGTACAGGGTTTCCATGGGGTGGCTGGTGAGTTTGAACTGCTGACCATGTTCATATCAACTTTGCAGTCCAGTGCATTAACCCACAGTGCCACACCAGGACTCCCATGTGTTAGGTATTAGATAATACATCTATCTGGTTGTAAAGGTTTAGAAATTACAAAGGTATAGAAAATTATTCTGTGAAAGTTTTTCATTTACCCTTATCTGCATCTGTCCTGCTCTCCACTACCACACACAGCACAGAGCTAATCACTTTTATTAGTTTCTTATGCAACCTTCCAGAGTTTCTTTATAGAAATACAAGTAAATATTTCTCTTTCCTCACAGAAAAATGTATTATACTCTATCGACTGATCTGTATCACTCAGAATGTCTTAGGAAGCTTTTCATATCAGTACACACTGATTTTCTTTGTTCCTTTTAACAACTGTATAGATTTCATTAAATAGATGAGGAGGCTTCAAAAAGTTCATGGGAAAATGGACTTAAAAAGAAAATGGATTTTTTCCATAAACTTTGCAAAACCCACTCATATATTCAAGCTATTTAATCAGCTCCCCTACTGATAGATGGAGTCCTGGTGTGGCGCTGTCAGATAAAGCATTTGGCTTGGTGGTTCAAACTCACCAGCCGCTCCTTGGAAACCCTATACAGGGTCGCTATGAGTTGAAACCAACTCAATGGTTCCTCACAACAACAACTGATAGGCACTTGAATTTTTCCCAATGTTTTGTTATCATACATAATGCTGCACAAAAAGAGAGAACACAACAGAACTTCCATATATGTTGTTTATCTTTATGGTATATGTTCAGGATAAATTTCCAGAAGTGGAACTACGGAGTCAATGGATCAACGTTGCTGTTGTTATGTGCCGTCCAGTCGGTTCCAATTCATAGTGACCCTGTATAGGGTTTCCAAGGTTTTTAAAACTTTGCAGGATCAGAAAGCCCCATCTTTCTCCTGAGGAGTGGCTGGTGGGCTCAACCTTGTGATTCAAAGTCCACTGTTTATCACATGATAAATTTACAGAAGTGGAACTACAGAGTTAAGGGTCAACACATTTATAATTTTAGTAAATATTGCCAAACTGCCCTTGGTTTAGGTCGTATCTACCTACATTCTCACCACGGATATAGGAGAATCCTTGTTCTTCCATAAGTCTCATCTAAACTCATTTTTCCTTTTCTTTAACTTTTGGACTTCTAGCTCATCTGATACCAAGTGATATTTCAAATTCCTGTGTTATCTGAGGTTCTCTTAAAATCTACCCTTTTCCTTAAATTTATTTTTAATAATCTCTTTCTAGTTTTCTCTTCTGCTACCCCTTTTTAACTAAGTTCTCATATTTTCACCTCTCACCTTGCCCCTGCATAAGTTATAGGAACAACAAACCATACAACTTAATTGCAAACACTATTGTCATTAAGTGCCGTTGAGTTGGTTAGAAACTCGGATATCCTGTACAGGGTTTCTGAGGAGAGGCTGGTGAGTATGAACTGATGGCCTTGCAGTCCAGTACTTATCCTACAGCACCACAGCAGGACTCCAATTATAAGCATGTTGTTAAGTGTTATAGAATTGGTTCTGACTCATAGCGACCCTGTACAGGATTTCCAAGAAGCAGCTGGTATGTTTGAACTGCCGACCTTTGTGGCTCAAATAGACCTTATAGTTGAGTGCTTATCCTACAGTGCCACACCAGGGCTTCAATTACAAGTATTTAAAATTTAATAATGGGTTATCAGCTTCCAGTTTAAAATTATTTCAATGTCATCTGTCTCCAGATTTAATTATTTTAACATATTATGGTATCTAATTATTGAATATCTGGGATCAATGTGGGCTCTTGGGAAAATTTGACTTAAAAGTTTAAGGAAATGCCTCATTAGCATTTTGTTGCATTTTAAACGCATTTCACAGATACTTTGAAGCTTTTAACTGCAACCAGTCAGCAATACTGCACCCTATCCATAATGGCTGGTGGGGAAGGACCATTTACAAAAGTTGACGGAGAAGTTCCTGGTTACACATCCCAGTAATTGATGGAGCTGTAACTAACTTCTATATCAAGCTAACTACAAAGCAGGCTGCGTTCCCCACTACACCTCCAGGGCTCACAATACAGACTTCTCCAGATTAACAAAAGCATTACTTCAATGACAGTAAAACACCCTCCTCCCAAGACACCCAGACCCTGCCAAATGTCACAGAATAGTCACCTTTGGGAGGTGTGAGATTAACTCCATTTTTAAGGCACCATTGTACTGGCAAAATCCCCAAAGAATCCACATGACACAGCATTGAGAGTTTACTAGGCTCTGGTCTCAGATCGTCAAGAGTCACTTGAAAAAAATGATTGTTAAAAACCTGGAAGAAAAAAAAAAATAGAGAGGCATGGGTGAACACCTTCACATTAGAAATAATGCTAGCATCAAATACTGGCACAGCTTCCAAAGGCAATAAACACACTTCAAAAATGATTTGAGCATAAACTAGTAGGTATTTCCATGCATATTAAAATTAACCCAGCTGCTAAAAATTACAGTTGAACATTATAGTCATATTAATGGAAAATTAAATGAATAACGACAATCTAGATGAAAACCAAGACGGGCACTGAAAAGTCAATCTGAAATACTGGTTCCCACCCTTGACGGAGTATTTTAATACTCTTCAGGATCTAGCTGAATCTCATTTTTCTTGTCTTATATCATGCATCACATCTCTCCAATTTAAATGGCCTAAAAATGCCAATTCTGCAGCCCAACCGACAATCATTCACCACCCTCATTCAGAGATCTTGCAGGTTGGGATGGCCCAATACCACTTTGGTCTATGAAAACATTATGCGTTTTTCAAGATGCCTTTCAAATGTCAATGCTTCTGCAAAGTTTCCCCAATGTGCTGTTCATACTAAAGGAAGGGCTCCCCGTTCTGTGCTCCCTAACTACTATATTTCTATATTGAAAATTCTCATTCTTTTGTGAAGTGATAACACACCTGTCTCCCCCAATAAAGCCTAAGTTCTCTGAGGACAAAAAAAGAAAACACACAACTTACAGGCATAGATTCTGACTCACGACAACCCCATGTGGTACATAGGGTTTTCTTGGTGGTAATCTTAACAGAAACTGATTGCTAGGCTTGTCTTCCATGGTGCCAATGGGTGGCCTTGAACAACCTACCTTTAAGAGAGCAGTCAAACCCAAATCATTTGTACTACAGAGGGACCTTCTCTGAGGACAAGGGCCACTTTTAAAATTCACTGGTGTATTTCTACAATGCATAGAAAATGCTTCATAAATAATAATTCAAGAAATGTCCACTACATATAAGAAAAGCCTCAATGAAAAAACAGGAATAGGCATGCTGATGGACAAAAGAGAAGGGAAAGACCAAATGGACTTGCCAACACTGAAAAAAAATGCACAATGGATTTAAAGAACCTTGTAGAAACCAACAGCACTTAACAATAGCAACAACAGCCACGCAGAAACCAAATCAGAAAATACACCGCATTTTCCCAGCTCACCAGACACAAGTCAGTTTTTGGAACCATAACATTTTTACTTAACTATGACTACTAGCTCCATCATTTGAGAATTACTTATTGGAAGCAGCATAGCTGAAGGTTCGGCAGGAGAATGAACTCAACTTCTGTTGTTCTTTATGTCGATTCCAGTAAACAACTATAAAGCCCTGAGGTTTGTCTTTGAAATGAAACGCTAAGAAGCAAAGAGGACCTTTCCTAATATGGTCTACCCTGACAACCCTAACTAAATCATAGCCTCTCCCCATATCCCTCCACTCTCCCCTTCCCTGAATCAACAAGCTATATTGATATGCTAATTAACTGTTTATTGTCCAGCTAAGGAGACCTGGTGTGTAGTGGTTACAAATCCGGCTGCTAATCTCATGGTCAGCAGTTCGAAACTACCAGATGTTCTGCTGGAGAAAGATGAGGCTTTCTGCTCCCATAAAGATTCACAGCCTCAGAAACCCTATACAGGGTCGCTATGAGTCGGAACCGACTCCACGGCACATAACAACAACAAACAAGGAGGCCTGGTGTGGTGCTGTAGGATAAGCCCTGGACCACAACAAGGTTGGTCTGAACACAAATCATCAGTTCAAACCCATCAGCTGCCCTTTGGAAACCCTATATTGGGTTGCTACTGAGTCAGAACTGACTCGACAGCAATTAACAACATTTCCCATGGAAATCTAGGCGCCGTAAGAGCTTATATTTCATATTGTGTTATGTTATATTCCGTGTTGTGTTCTATACGTTATATTCC
>NW_006408568.1:15843936-15878765 GCF_000296735.1 Chrysochloris asiatica
GTTCTATACGTTATATTACGTGTTGTGTTCTATACGTTATATTCCGTGTTGTGTTCTATATGTTATATTCCGTGTTGTGTTCTATACGTTATATTTCGTGTTGTGTTATATACATTATATTTCGTGTTGTGTTATATATGTTATATTTTATGTTGTCTAGAATAACACCTAGCACACAATAAATGATTAGTAAATATTTGTTGTACTAAGGCACGGCACTACAGGATAAGCACCAGATTGCTAGCCACCAGGTTGGCGGTTCAATCCCATCATGGAAACCCTATACAGGGAACTGACTTGGTGGCACTTAACAATAACAATGTGGTCTAGACTTCCATGCACACATACACACACTCACAAACTAAAAAAATATATATATATATATATAGTTCTATAGACTATTGACAAACACTCAGTGCCATTCATTGTACCATACGCGGGAACATCAAAAAGTTTATGGAAAAATCCCATTGTCATTCAATAATTCTATTTCCCATGAACAGTTTGAAGCCCTCTCATAATGATGGACACTAATGAATCTCCAAAAACCACTAAAAACATCAAATGAACATTTATGTGTGCATACTTCCGAGGAAAAGGTTAACGCACTTCGTCAAATCCATCAGGCTTTATATTCCCATATGGTTCACCACTAATGCCTTAGGGTCCATCCAGTCCAGAACCCAGAGGGTCTAAAAACTGAAACCTAGAGCATCTCACTAACTTACCCAAGACCATGAGGCTCAAAGCTGGCAGAAACAGAACTAGAACCCAAGCCATCTAATTCCAGTATACTTTTGTCTAAACTATATGATGTAATTCACATATAAGGGGCATTCAAAAAGCTTGTGGAAATATGGAATTGAAAGATAATGGAACTGTTCCAAGAACTTTTATAGCCCCTGTATAGATGATATTGCTGGCATCATCATCTTCTGTCATTTTCTCATGTTGTTTTGAAACAAACCTAATTCTGCTACACTGATACAGGTTGGTCATTCAGTAGCGAATCTACTACATGTTTGTCTGTATTTTTTTTGTTTGCTTTAATGCTATTTGTTTACTTCTTCAACAGTTGTCCCACGAAGAAAAGCCTCACACTTGGGGATAAGATTAATCTTCATTATGATGAGTAATAACATCAGTTTGTTATATTCTCAAGCTGATTGTTCAAAACATTTTACAGTGTTGACAGAAATATATACTTATAATTATATTTGATATTAAGAATGTTCGGATACCTCGTTCCATGATGAGTCTTAAACATGGGAAGGTACCTACCACCCAAGCTCTAGAGACAGAGGTGTAAGTGACAGTCCTCGCATCTTACAACATGTGGTTGATCAAAGAAAAAAAATAATGCTATATTTTTGGTTCACACCAAAAAGACTTAAATATTGTAACGTTGGGATAAAATGTAAGAAAAAATAAAAGGAGAAGGAAAAGGAAAAGGAGAAGGTTAAAAATCAGCAAGCACCTCCTATACACACATACACATACTCACACACACAATGAGGTCTATTTAGAACGGTGGCTGGTGGTTATGTGCCATGGAGTCGGTTCCGACTCATAGCAATCCTGTAACAGGGTTTCCGAGGCTGTAAATCTTTACAGGAGCAGAAAGCCTCATCTTTCTCCAGCGGAATAGCTGGTAGTTTCAAACTGCTGACCCTGAGGTTAGCAGCCCGATTCATAACCATTATGCTAATAACTATTTATTGTGAAAAACATATGGTTGTTAATGAAAGTCTATTCAAAAAAGTCTAAAGGGATCTGCACTGAAACAAATTATAATTAATATGTCACATTCTAACTTCATATTTGCTGTTGTTGTTAAGTGCCATCGAGTCAATTCTGACCCATAGTGACCCTGTATAGAGTTTCCGAGGAGCACTTGGTGACCTTGAACCACCAATCATGTGGTTCAAACGGCTTTGCAATCTGGTGCATTAACCCACAGCACCACACCAGAATTCCTAACTTCATATACTAATATTTAAAGCCATAAAAAGTGTAAGATAATCTACTATTGACAAGCTAAGGCCATCTTGTTGCTGTTGTTACGAAGTGTCTATGAGTAGCTTTTGACTCACAGTGACCCTGTGCAGAGTTTTTGAGGCTGTGCGTCTTTTCTGGAGCAGAAAAGCCTCATCTTTCTCATGTGGAGTGACTGGTAGGCTCAAACTGCTGATCTTGTGGCTCACAGCCCAGCCCTTATTGTATAAGGGCACCATGCTTCCAAGCCTGTCTGCACCTGTTAATTTGTTTTATAAATACCAAGTGACATTGAAGTGGTGGTCTCTTACATTGAGGACAATGGATACCTAGTCCAGATAAAAGGGCAGCTGGCATCATAGTATCACCTGCTGCTAGAATGAAGGAAAATTCTGGCCACGTCTCAACAATGTTCTCAATCTCTAGTTTTGGGGAAATGTGCTGGAATACACAGTAAAGACCCCCAAAGGCAATGCCAAATAAAAACATATGGATGGCACATGAATTAGAGGGCATGGGTTTCATTCAAATCAGATCAGCCAAGGCATATGTCGCTGCTTTTTTTCCCTCATATGTATTAACTCCTTAAAAAATTAACAGTATATACCATGGAGCCCTGGTGTGGCATTGTAAAATAAGCACCGGATTGCAAGGTTGGTTTGAACTGCAAGGCCAGTGTTCAAACTCAGCAGTCGCTCCTTGGAAACCCTCTGTAGCAGGGATTGGGAATCTTTTTTCTGCCAAGGGTCATTTAGATATTTATAACATTATTCACAGGCCATACAAAATTATTAACTTGAAAATGAGCCTGCTATATTTGGTCAAACATTTTAATGGCTAGAACTGCGGTTGCAGTGGCAGGGCCAGACCAAATGATTTCACTGACCTTATATGACCTTATACAGAGTCCTGGTGTGGTGCTGTAGGGATAAGCACTGGACTGCAAGGTCAGTTTGAACTGCAAGGTTGGCAGTTCAAACTCACCAGCTACTCCTCAGAACCCTACACAGGGTCACTATGAGTCGTAGCTGACACGATGACACTTAACTCAGTAACACAGGTCCATGGGCTGGATGTTCTCCACGCCTGCTATACAGGGTCACCATGAGTCGGAACCAAGTTGGTGACACTTAATAACAACAACAACATGAAAAACAGTTTGTGTTCACTAAAGAAAAAAAACATTTAGGAAAGAAGAAAAATTCCTAGAAATACTTATTTTCCATATTCTATAACATATACAACACTACATTTCTCAAGCCATATCAAATCTTGAATGAGAAAATCTAGTTTAAAACACTAATCGCTGCATTAACAAGCTTAGTCTCCCCTTCAGAATACAAAATTAAAATGGAATTAACTTTTAAACCTCTAATTAAGTTCCCCTACTAAAATGGGCAAAAGGCCATTAACCAAAACACACATTTGCTATGAATGCTAGTTTGTTGGTTTTCCCCACCACTGATAAGAGACCAGTTCAGCTGGCAACACACATTTTATAAGTAACCATAAGTGCCTTCATCCAGCTGCCTCCTACAGGGAAGCAAATTAGTATCAGATCAAAATGAAAATGTCTTTACAGGAAATAAAGTCATTTCATTTAAAATCTATAAATCTTAGTAGCTGGAATTTTCCTTTAGAAACAGATAAGGAAAAGGAAGTACAAGTTCCGGCATATTAGAGGTAGGAATTTTCTTTTCACCATGTTCAGGTTATTTTCAAACATAAATCAATCAGACAAGCTGCTTTCAGTGCAGGAAAAGCAGGTTACCACTATAATGTTGTTGTTGTTGTTGTTGTTAGGTGCCATCGAGTTGGTATCAACTCATAGAGACCCTATGCACAACAGAACGAAATACTGCCTGGTCCTGGGCCAATCTCATAATCATTGCTGCACCTGAGCCCATTACGACTGCCACTGTGCCAATCCATCTCGTTGGATGGCTCCCTCTTTTTCCTCTGACCATTCATTTTAGCAAACATGATGTCCTTCTCCAGGGATTGGTCCATCCTAACAACATGTCTGAAGTATCAGAGACGAAGTTTGGCCATCCTAATTTTCAGGGAGCATTCTTGCTGTACTTCTCCCAACACAGACCTGTTGGTTCTTTTGGCAGCCCATGGTACTTTTAATATTCTCCTCCAACACCATAACTCAAACACATCAATTCTTCTAAGGTCTTCCTTATTCACTGTCCAACTTCAGCATGCATATGAGGTTATTGAAAATACTGTGGCTTGGGTCAGGTGGACCTCAGTCCTCAAATTGACATCTTTGCTCTTGAATACTTTAAAGAGGTCTTGTGCAGCAGATTTGCCTAATGCACTATATAACATGTATCACTATAATAGGCAATTCTTAAAGTAATTTAATTATTTTAATGAGAAGAGGAACAAACAGCAGTTTTAAAGTAATTATTATATGTGGCTGTAGCTAATATAAGGAGCCTTGGTGATGCTGTGGGTTAGGCACTGGAGTGGGTCAAACCCATTAGCTGTTTTGTGGGAGAAAGATGAAGCTGTCTGCTCCTATGATTTACAGTCTCAGACACCCTACACAGGGTCACGATGAGTCAGAATAAACTCACTAGAAACAGTGGGTTTGGGTTTGGTTTTTGGTATGACTAATAAAAGCAGCCCTGATGACACAATGGTTAAGCGCTTGGCTGCTAACTTAAAGGTCATTAGTTTGAACCCACCAGCTGCTCTGTGAGAAGAAAGATCTGGTAATCTGCTCCTGAAAAGATGGTGGTTGTTGTTGTTGTCATGCACCACCGAGTCTATTCAGAACAGAACTGCATCCTAAGGTCTCTCTCGAAGCTATAACCTTTACAGAAGCAGACTACAGCATATCTCTCTCCCATTGAGCAGCTGGTGGGTTTGAACAGCAGATCTTTCTGGTGAGCAGCCTAGCACTTAAACACAAACAGGGCTCCCTCACCTGATGCTACCAGCGATAAAACGAGAGTCTAAAACAGTACTGCACTGAAGAAAAGACAATCATCTTGGGTGTATTTGGCACTGCTGCACATTCTCAAGCAAGAGTATTTTATTGAGCTTTGAGCTGAATGACTTATTTGATCCACATTGGAGGCTGAGGTGAGGAACAAGCTAGGAAAACCCACCTTAGTCACTGATGCAGGACAGATATGAAAGGGCTCACTCATATTCACTGTTTCTAGCTTCATACCAACTGTGAAGAAATGGCTTCGCAAATCTGCATGATCCTGCAGGGGAAAAGTTAAAAAAAAAAAATTTATGTATATATATACTGAATGCTACGGCATTGGAAATTGCCAGGATGATATCTTTGAACATTCTACTGGGCAACAAGCAAAATCTGATTGAAATAACGAACCCTCCCATTTCAAATTTCTAATTATTACAAGATATTGCAAATTTAATTATTTTCTGCAAGCTAAATTGCTTTTTCAAGGAAGAGAAAACAAACCTTTGTAGTCATTCCTAAATTGACACTAAGCAAAATATAATTCACATTGCATGGCTTTGATCTTTTGAGGCGCTAGTAATTGAAGCAGAGCAGAGCAATGGAGACAATCAGTCATCTTAAACACAGTAGGAGCAGCTACTGAAAGTGTGGCCTCTCGCTACTGGAGTTATTTCATAGGATTTCAGTGATACCTTGTATGTGACTAGGTTTGTCCCTGTCTGTTTGTTTCAGAATGCACAGCCTACCAATTAGGTAGTGAGATGATGGTCTTGGAGACATGCACATAAAAGCATCCACAACAGCTTGGCAAAGAATCCAAACTTGACCCCTATTCAATAAAGATGAGCAACACCCCGTTTAATTGTTGTCTGTCAGTTTTATAACCCATTCGCTGCAACCTTATGTGTGAGAGATGAGGTTTGCCTCACTCCTCAAGAAAACTAATATCAATATATGCACTTCAGCTCTCCAACAATAGATGAGGCTGGCTGGACTCTGGAGTACCAGAATTTATCTCACCTAGATGGAGGTCACCTCATAACTCACAGTCTGTATAAACAGTAGTGGATAAATAAATGTGTTTGTAGCCTGTCCCTGAGGAAGTAATCGCTGCAAATAAACTCCGTTATTTCCAAGTACGTCAATTGGGTGTGAAGTACAAAAAATATCTAGGGAACTATCACATTTTTTTTATTTGCAAGTCTAAAGTAGCGTTCTAATTAATTCAGTGTTGCCATTCTACAGCTAACTCTGAAGATTTCACGCAGTCCAGTTAGATCGTACCTGTTCTTGTGTCCCGTCCCCCCCACCCCACCCCACACACACACCCATCTCCCCAGGCAAAAGCTGGTCAATAAGTTGATGTCCACCACCATGGGAACAAAGAAGAGGAGCTACTAATAAAAGTCTTCATCACTCGATTGCTATAGCAATGAAGGTACAGAATATAAATGCCTATAGAACCACAAGGACCCTTTCATTTTTCATTTCCCCACAGCAGTTTATAAAGATCTCTGCACTCAACAGATGTGCAATAAATGATAGGTCAGGCTGAAGCAAATAATGCCACATCCAGGAGGATGGATAATCAGAATGAGAAGGGATGTAGTCAGTGCACAATGACTTTTATGACAAAAATAAATTGAATGAACTGGCCCATCCAAGCCGTCATAGATTCCTTAAGAGTTTATAATAATTATTTTATAAGAATTACATGCCGAAGAAGAAGAAACACAATAAAACACTTTAGGAAATAGCTTGGGTATAGGTGATAAGCTTCATTTTTTTTCTGTTGAAAATAAAGCCGTTGTTTATAAAGGTTGCTAGGGAAAATGGGTCAGACAAGGAAAGGAATTAAAAACAAAAACAATACATGGAGATAATGCTTATTTACATACACCAATCATAATGTCAAGAAACCATGTCAACTCTATTCCAGCAGAGCCATAAAGCATAGATGTTGAGACGTAAGAACTAAACAGAAAGTGACTAACTGACACCTGAATTACAAGATTGAAAATGAATGTTCTTACCAGACACCAATGCCCTCAGTATTTCACCAGCAACAGAAATGGATTCACATTAGTGAATTTCTCAGATGCTTTTCTCTTTTAAGCACAAAAACTCTTCAATCTTTTGAAAAGAGGAATTACTCTAAAATTATAATATGCTTTCTTTCCTTGGCCCAAATATACTCAACAAGTTGAAGCAATTATTATTCCATTGTCTTACAATACAACAATGGGCTCAAATGGAGCAACAATTCTGAAACTGGTACAGGACCCTGTTGGGTATACGGTCACTATGAGTCAGAACAGACTCGATGGCACCTAACAACACAGAAATGCCCCAGGAAATACGAGTGCATTCATTACTATACTAAATGGCCCCAAACACAGGTTTTTACAGAAGTTCTTCTGGCTTCCTCTCTGCCATCAGTTGTCCCTCCTTGCAGCAAAATTCCCTCATTTCTTCCTAGAGCTTTAAGACTTTGCATTCTTTATTTTTATTCACCAATAACAGAAAACATGTAAATACTCCTTGGCAGCTTCTGTCCCTAGGGTTCTGGAAACTGCCATCTCTCCCTGTTCTCCCATTTACTTCTCCTTTGTGTTTTTACTGTAGGAAAACTTTAGTTTGGGTTTTTGATGCACATGCTATTATTAATTCCTTCTTGATTCCACTGTCTAGCCCTATAGCCTGTTCCAACATTTACTTTCTGAATAGAGTCAGTGAATTTCTAAGTAGTGATCTCCAATTCCATTTTGAAAGCCAGGTTCTCAGTTTAACCTGGACACTGACTTGCAAGTCTTCAGCCAAGTCCACACCCATTCTTTATCCCAGGTTGCGAGTTCCACTGGAAGAGCTCTCAAACCATGGTATGTGCTCTCTTTGCTGGAGGCTCCCTGTGGCATCCAGAAGCCCAGCACTAACAACTGTCCTTTATGTTGTCTAGAAGAAATGTTCCCTTATCCATAGAAATGAAGTATAAAAATTTCTTAGGACACAAATTTGTTACTCAGATAACCTTCGTTTCAGGGTGGAGGACTGCATTAAAGAGCTTGCTATTAATGATTTAAGTGGAGTCTTCTGTGGCTGACTGCATCCGTCTACGAATCTCTAGGTTCAAAAGGTATCAGATCACTTCATGTACACAATGCACTCTTTTCTCTTACTTTCCTGGAGTCTCTGTCTTCTTTTAAGTCAGTCACTGAGCTATCAAAGATGGTCCACGTGTGGTACAAAACTCAAAACAACATGAAAACATAAAAATATTTATAAACTATTTAAAATTAACATTGTTCCAAAGGTTTAGAAACAAGTTTTCCCTTTGCCAGTCATGGCATAGGCTTCCTACACATCTTACTACTTCTCCCAGATTTCAGTTGTAAAGACACACACTTCTTACTTGTGGAAATGCATATTTTTGTTTCAAGCTATGAAAAAACCTTTAGCCCCTCATATTTGATAGACTGCAAAAAACATCCAGACATTTTGAGAGGCAGCTGCATCCATACCCACAGATTTATGTTCTGCTCTCAAATACTCACATGTACCTATTAAATGTGAACTCCATATTTTCAAAAATTAATCTGGAAACCATAAATTACACTTCTGTTTCTTCAAGCTCTAGCTTCTCACTTTCTTAAGGTCAATTTTCAGTTATATTATTAAAAAAAAAAAAAAAGGCTCTTATAATTCTATAGAAACCCCACCTGCTTTAGAAGTAAGTCAATATAATGGAAATCAAAAAGATCCAAGAGCAAAGAGGTGGAGCAATTAGAGGTTGACTAAATCTGTTACTCACATGGCATAGACTCATGAATGATGAGGTCAGAAACTTTTTTCTACAAGGGGCAGGGAAGCATTTTCTAATCCAGTTATAGTTACCATGGAAACCAGTGGCATCTGCAGAACTTTAAAAAGTATGACTGGTAGGCATGTTGTACCTGAAACACCTTGTACTGAACACCAAACTCTCTCATTTAGTGCTATCTAGTTCAACCTCACAAAAAACCTTAATAAATACAGATTGCATTAGGCTGGTGGAAGGTGAAAATCTAGATGATTTCTTGACATCCATTCCAATTCCATGTTTTATCATTCATCCAATATGCATTCCTTAGAAACCATGGAGGTACCACAACCTCCATGGAATACACACACACAAAAATCCTATCTCAAAGAGAGAAAGAAAAGATAAACATATAATAGTTAGGAGAGATCCACGCTTTAAAGATATCTCAGATTTTTTTTTTAACACTCAGCAAATAAAAACTAAAGATCATTATAGTGTTGACAGTCATAGGATTTATAGATGCTGTTGAGTTGGTTCCAACTCATAGTGACGCTGTGTGGGGTTTGCGTAGCTGTAACATGCGACAGAAACGCATGAGAAAAAGGTTGAATTTAAGTAGTGAGGCAGGGTCAATGGAGGCATCTCAGTCTGATCTAAAAGGCAAAACATGACAATCAACACTTACGAAGCATAGCTGTTGTTTTTAATGATAGTGGAAAAATTCAATATGAGATAATTTCCAAATAAGTTAATATATAGACTTTCTTAGCTCTGTGTGGGTAGTATAGATATCAATCCATATTAGTGCACGAGGAAAGGTACAGTTCTATCTTCTCATTTAAAAACAAATCAAATCATCCCCAGACTGTTAATACTGTCAGAGAACATGTATTTGTTGACACAAACACCTACTGAGTTAATCCTTGTCAATGTTGTGTTTGAGAAAGAGAATCTCTGAAAATGAGTCTCAAAGATGATTATGTACTGAGAGAACAGAAAGTTCATGAGGGATTGAAAGATGCATTCTGGCCTTTGCAAATGTCTAGAGATTCATTCATATCTTACAATTATTGGATCAAGAATAATGTTCCTGAAGTCAGGAGGCATTATTAACTCATCAGTACACTTACAAATCTGCCTGTCACATTCAAGAAATACTGTTTATTTAAATGTACTGGAGTCTAGTTAAACTGCTTACAGAAAAACAATTTTCATTTAATAAATGTTGGCAATGCCATTCCCGTCTACATTCATCACCACACATTTTATTTTTGCCCTAGAAGTAGTTTTGTATTGATCAAAAGTAAAACATCATTCATTTTATTGGAGGACTGTCCTACTAGGCCTCTCGCTTCAGGGAACCTTATTTTCCATCAAATGACATTGTAAAAGAGATTATGTATTTATCAATTTCCTTCCTCCATTCAGGTTTCATCAGCTTTATTCTCTCTAGCACCAAAGTAGCTCTCACCCTCTCCTACTAAAATACAGTGACTCTTCACTGAGAATAACTTGCTTTGGAATCTACTACTGAGTGGGTGGAAATAATAAATACTGACACATTTTGGGAGCCCTGGTAACGCAGTGGTTACACGCATGGTTGCTAACAGAAATGATTGGAGAAAGATGTAACAATCTGCTTCCATACTGATTACACCCTTGGAAGCCCTATGGGGCAGTTCTACCCTGTCCTATAGGGTCGCTATGAGTCAGAATTCACTCAACGGAAATGGATTTTTGGACTGGCCTAAAACATTTTAAGTACTTAATAAGCACTGTCTATGGATTTTTCTCCTCACATAGCCTATGAGGTGTTATCCATGTTACAGTGAGGAAATTAAGACACAGAGAAGTTACCTAAGAAGCAATCAATATAGAACTATTAAGAGGAATCCAGATTCAAACTCAGTCTCACTTGGATTTCATGATCAGATTATATAACACTGATAAGCAAGGAAACCCAAAAAAGAAACTATTATTTTTGATCCCTAATTGGTAAAAATAAACAAACCCCCCATCGTCTATATGTGTAAATTTTATTTCAAGTATAGATATAGTACCAAGTTAAAAAGGAGTCCTGATAGCATGGTGGGTTACCAGCCAGACTGTTAACCGCAAGTTCAATGGTTCGAATCTACCAGTTGCTTTATGGGAAAAAAATGATGCTTTCTGCTCCTGTAAAGATTTACAGTCTCGGAAACCCTATACAGATTCCCTAAAAGTGAGTTTGAACCCACCTGATGGCACACAACTACAACCTGGTGGTTGTAGTTAACAAGTTAAAAAGGAACCCTGGCAGTGTTGTTAGGTGCTATCGAGTCAGTACCGACTCATAGCAACACTATGCACAATAGAACGAAACACCGCCCAGTCCTGGGACAACCTCCAACCTAGTGGTGTAAGGTTACATATGTTGTTGTTGTTGTTTTTAAGTGACATCAAGTCACTTCCAACCCATAGTGACCCTGCATAGGGTTTCTAAGGAGCAGCTGGTGAGCTTGAACCACTGACCTTCCAGCACATAATGGCTTTGCAGTCTGGTGCATTAACCTACAGCGTCACACCAGTGGGTTACATATATTATTACCTATTTAAGAAACACTACCACCAGAGAGGGGAAGCACAGTAGCTCTGTAAGATCAGTACTGCACTGGTAGCAAGGTCAGCAGTTCCAGCCCACCAGCCACTCCAAGGTAGAAAAATGCGGCTTTCTGCTCCCACCAAGATTTACAAGTCACCAAAAGTCAGAACCGACTGGACTGCACTGAACAACAACTGCCATGAAGCTGTCCTACCATTAGTTATCAGCAAGTAAAAATTACACAGATTTTTCTGGCATGGTAATACACCTTCGGGGCCTGGTGTGGCAATATAGGACTGCTAACTTCAGGTCAAATCTACCAGTCTGTTATAACCAACAAAAAGGCACGTAACAACAATAAAGCTGCATGGTGATTAAGTTCTTCATAAAACGTACACATTACTGTGAGTTTTAAATCTACAGATGGAGACTGTTACTAATTTCAAAGTCGGAAAACAGAGAAAAAGAAAAAATACTTAATCATTGTAGGTTCCACTCATCTTCCACATGTCTACTTGAACTGAACTAATCTCTCCACATTTATTTTATGGGCTTAAACTGCAGGTTATGCATTTATAATCTGGTATGTGGCTAACACAGGCTCCCAAAATAGCTAACGCTTCTCCCATACTTGTTTCATTCAGTAAATATATCTCATATGACATGAAAAGTATGGAGAATGTGATTCCAGGGAGAGTGAGTTCAAACTAATTAACACAACAGAATAAAAATCTACTTTGTGAAGATTTTAATGTAAGAAAAGCAGTGAATAATCTCCTGTGCGGAAGCCACAACCAAATGCTATGGGAATTTTTCACTCACAGTGGCAAGATGATTGTCAACTCTTGTTTAATTCTTTGGTTCTTCCTTTTTGCTTCTGTTGATGTGAAATATAATGGACCAAAAAATAAAAAAGAGAGAGAGAGAGATGCATCCCCCTCAACCAAAGTATTTTTAAGTATTGAAGGCTTTTAGTGTTTCATACTGGTGCTCAAAATACTGCAGAGTAAACCTTTTCAGTTCCCTTATGTCAGGCTTTTTTTGTTTTTTTTTAGTCTAAAGGGAATTCAAACCTTGCATATGCTTCTTTTCAAGGCCTCAATTAATTTGCATAATTTCTAAGAATAGGCTTCAGTGAAGTCAAGGGAAGATTTTAATTAGTATTGCATTCAAATTGATCTATAATGAACTATGCTTTAATTCCTTTATTCATATCAGCATGATATGTCAGGCCGAAGAAAAAGCGCAGTACAACTTACCGCATTGTTCCTCTTTTTTTGTTTCTCCAATGACCTAGTGCTTATATACTCATTAGAAAATTATTCTCCTAATGGAGTTTCACCTAAAAATGGTCATTAGGATGCCAGCATTTATTAAATCAATAGTATGATTATGTTTCAATTCTGTTGCACTGAATTAAATTTAACCAATGAAATATTTAAAACAAAAGTGCAATAAAAATCTATAAGCCGAACACAAATAATCGTTTCCAATTTTTATTTACATTTATAAAACAGCATTTTTATCTGCTAGCCATGCATTAAATACAGTTAAAAAAATCGTAATGAGAAAATGTCACACTGTACACTTCGATCTAAACCACAAGATTTATAATGGATGATTAGAAGTGGGACTGTTTTGCAGTAAGTCCAAAAACTGGTGCTCAAGGTTGTTAAAAAAAAAAATAAGTAAATGAAAATGTCTTTCATTGATTAACATTTAGCACCTTTAAAGCATTTGTAAGTGGCAAAAAATTCAATCTTACAGCAGCACTGTGGGGAGAAAACAACAGCTCATTTTGTGTTTGCTTGTGTGTAGGTAAACAGTGATTACACCGTCTTTTCTCATGCCTAGTTAATTTTCTTCCAGTAAGCTAGGGTATCGCTTCATGTTTCCACAGTAACGCTCTATGCAGTCTGAGTGCTGTGGGCTGCAAACGAGCAGGGCATCGCTCTGAGGGGCAGCTTCCCTCCCTGCCTCACACACCGCTGACAGTTTATGGGTGACAAAATTGTTGGGTGCCTATTCTGTTGAGAACCCTAAGATCTGACTAAGCTGTTGTCATGGAAATACAACCAAATGCCGGCACTCTGCCATCCCCATGCAGACCTTATGTGGATACTACCCTTGAGAAAAAGAATTAAAGAGTTGCTAATGAGCAAGATTTCTAAGAAAACCAAAACTTCCCCACAAAGCACCATCTGACTTTTCGTTCTGACCTTTCCAGACACTGTCACAGAAGCTATGGGAATACAAGGGAGCTCACTATCTTCTGAATGCGATTCTGCCACGGTGCGGGGGAGGCATCCCAAATTGGACAGTGCCCAGTTGCCAGCCTATATGGAACACAGACCTAATAACCACTCCAGTCGCAAGAGCGTCCCTCAAATCCCCACTGCCCTGAAATTCACTTAGTTAACCTGTTTCCAAGTGACAACATTATTCAGAACATATTTATTCTCTGATCCATGGTTTCTTGACCTCCGCATGACTGATGACAACTGGGATGTCTTGTGCATTGTAGGACGTTTAACTGAATCTCTGGCCTCTACCCACTAGATTTCATTAGCATTCTCCACTTATGCACTCCAGGCATTGTGAAAATCATCCCCAGTTGAGCACCACCGCCTATAGGTCCATTTAAGAGAGAAGCCAGCTATACTTAATGCAACACCTGAATTTGACTAGCTTACCCAAAGACACTTGATTCTCCTTGCCTCTGTCTCCAGAATTCTGTCACCCTGGAAGCTCTTCAGACCCTTGAATTGATTAGTCACGCAGACTATCTCTTTCTGTTCTGACTCAAGTTGGTGCTATCTCAACACCATCTGAAAAGCTGAACTATCAAGGCCACAAGTGAATAAAGTTAAAAGATGGTGTCAACGAGCTAAGAGGCCCAGTGATGCAGTGGTTAAATGTTTGTCCGCTAACCAAGAGGTTGGCAGTTTCGACCCACCAGCCACTCTGCTGAAGAAAGATGTGGAAGCCTGCGTCTTCAATTGTTGGTGTTTGGTGACTACAGGTTATCACCAACAGTACTGCAGCACTCCCCACTGTAGAATGGTAATGATGTTCATGGCTTATTTAGGTTTTTCCTTCTGTGCTTTTGTATGCTATCTGAAAGGATGCTATTTTTATATGGATGTGAAAGAGTTAATGTATATTCCAAAGATGGGCCAAACGTGTGTGATTTGCTAAGTCAGGATTTCCAACACATCAGCCCTGCCTAGTTCATTATGCCCTCTCTGATGCATCTGCAGTTTCAGGAAATCATTGGAAGTTTAGAAATAACTGAGGTCCAGCAAGGTAACTAATTGCTACCAATGTACAACTGAAATGATAAAATGTTCTAAATTCCTTCTACAATTGGGGTTATGTATGCAAGAATAAATATATATGTGTGTGCATGTATGTGCATTTATAGTGAGCAGAAACCAAAAAAAAAAAAAAAGGGGGGGGGAAATTATTAACTATGCTGGGATCAAGAAATTTAGTCACAAGCTAGAAGTGCCACATCTTGTTAAACAAGTTTTGAGTCAGGTAGTTACTGTCCTAATTGTACTCATTTCTTATTTTAATGTCAAACACAGAACATTGTATATTTGTATAAAAGTTTCTCTGATTTGTTTATGTCAGTCCTTCTATTTATACATGGGGATGGAGTTGAAACAGGAGGTAGATTTTGCCTAACTCTTGTCTTTATATTATTAAGACAAGGAAGCTCAAGGTAAGATGGCTACCCAAGAGAGTGAAGAGAGAAAATACAAGAATGAAAGATTTCTATACTTGTTATTTGCATCCAGAGGCTCATTCTCAGGCAGTATGTTAAAATGAGGAGAGCTCAATGACAGTAGCATTTGAGTGCTGGTCCCACTTACCACATACACTATTCATTTTTCTGTAACTGTTAGACTGCTAAACAGTACTTCTCTTTCCACCAGTTTCCTTTCCTAAGATAAGGCTTAACAACAGTCTTTTCATGAAAGACACTGTAGAGACTAAAAGACTCCCCTAACCTACAAAGGATGTGTGTGTATTTTTTAAGGAGAAACAATGCCTCTGTATAACTTTACTGTGATTATCAAACCATTGACTGAGGAAAGAATTACAACCCATTTTATTATTATTATTATTAGTGAATTGTTGTTATTATTAAGAGATGTCAAGTCGATTCCAGCTCATAGTGATCCTGTATAGGAATTCCAAGGGGCAATTAATGTGTTTGAACTGCTGATCTTGTGGCTCACAGTACAGTGCTGATCCTACAGCACCACACCAGGCATCCTATTATAGTATGGGTGCGTGGATGACACGGAAAATGAAAATATGGCCCCAAAACTCACTCTAAAATGTGTCATTTTATAAAACAAGAGATGTATTCTCCCCACATCCCATACACCATACATTTAGTTCAGGCTAACATTATCTTGCCTTCTTTGCATCTGCAGGAACTGGCAAGAATCAAAATAATTGGTAGCAAGCAGAAGCCATTTGGGAGTGATAACTCTCAGAGTAGATAACCAAAAGTTGACTATATTCTTAGATTCTTACTGGTTAGAGTGAGAAGAAAGTAGTTATCTAGCAGACTGCAGACAACACAGTTAGGGTCCATGGCATCAAACCATTGTTACAGTGGATTCATATATATCTGGGGTTTGCGATTTTTATAGATACATTTATTGTTTGACCACAAAGTTCCCTCTTTATTCTGTCTCTTACAAGATTTTTTCCAATACTCATAAAACTAGATGCCCCTTCTGGTCTTTCTTTAGTTATGTAATTCATGTGATTCTGTTCAATAACCCCATAGAACACACAGGGAATAACTACAGGCAAGCTCTGCCTCTCATTTCTATATGTAGCAAAGGATGAGAATTAAATCCTTTGAACTAAACTTCACTGTGGTTTACCATTTCAAAGTCTTGTTTAGTCAACCTCTTCAAGTCTTTAAAGCCATGAAAACCATAGAAGCAGGCAATGCCACACAAGCATTGCGGAGATTGTCGTTTTAGGGCCATACACACACTTTAGGGCCACACACATTTTAGGGCCTTCCCTTCTGCCAAGATGTATAGTGCAAGCATACATTTGAGACATTTCCAGTTTGGTGCCAAGACCACTTCAATAAAGCAACTATTGCAATCAAGTGAGGCATATGAATTTTCTCGTGTTCCAGTGCATATAACAGTTATATTCTTACTGTACTGCAGTCTACTAAGTGTACAATATTGTTGTTATGTGCCTTCAAGTCATTTCTGACTCATAGCAACCCTGTCTGTATAGGGTTTCCAAGGAGCAGCTAGTGAACTTGAACCGCCAACCTTGTAGTTCAGAGAGACTTTGCAGATCAGCTTATTAACTCAAAGCACCACACTGGGACTCCAAGTGTACAATAGCATTATGAAAACATTTGAAATATTGTCAGAATTATCAAAATGTGACACAGACACAACGTGAGTTCCTTCTGTTAGAAAACTAACTTACTTGGCACAGGGTTGCCACAAAACTTCAGTTTTTAAAGAAAGGCAGTATCTACAAACTGCAATAAAACAAGAAAAACCCTGAGTAAGCTAGCCTACCACTGGGCAAATGCTGCTTTATGGATTGCACTGTGTCCCCCAAATCTAAGTGTTGTAAATCCTAGCCCCTTATACCCATAGTTATAATCCTATTTTGGATTTATAATAGTGTAAATTTGTTATGCTAATGAGGCTTTATCATTGTGGGGTGTGCCTTAAATCACATGATCTGAGATATAAAAGAACAGATTAGGCAAGGAGCAAGCACAGAAACAACGGAAGCTATGTCATTCCACATGAAGATCAGCAAGGAGTCAAGAAAACAGAAGCTGAGGGAGAAGACAAGAGCTGACAGAGACAGTGACCCTTCCTCTAGAGCTTATGACCTGAATTCAGCCTTCTAGCCTACTAAACTGTGAGAAAATACATTTTTGCTTGTTTTGGCAGTTCAAACTCATTAGCTGCTTCTTGGAAACGTTATACTTAACAACAACAACAAAGCCCCTACTTGTGATAATTTTTGTTTTACAGCAACACTAGGTAAGTAAGGTACTTGTTATTGTTGAGTGCCATCGAGTTGGTTCTAACCCATAGCAATCCTGTATAGGGTTTCCAAGGAGCAGCTGATGAGCGTGAACTGTAGACTTTGTGTTTCAAACTGACCTTGCAGTTCAGCGCCACACCAGGCCTCCGAGGGAACTCAAACATTAAACTGACAACACTAAGAGGATCATAAAAGGGCAATGACACATTGTCTTACTGTCAAAGATATCCTTTCCCTAAAAGAACCATTTGGATTTAACTTAATGACAAAGAACTGTCTATCAGCCAGGTGTCAAACACTTATTCCTAAGCTAACCAGAAAAAGACAATTGCCATCAAGTCAATTCCAACTCATGGAGATCCCAGAAGTGTCAAAGTAGAACTAGTCTCCATAGTTTTTTTAATGACTGATTTGTCAGATGTTGATGAACAGCCGTTTCTTCCGAGGTACCTCTGGGGAGATTCACACCTTCAGTTTTTTGTTTAGCAGCCAAGCACATTAACCATAAGCATCACCCAAGGACTTCTTTGTTAAATTCAGATACTCTACCAGGTGGGGCAGGGAAATTCATGCCAAAGAAATCAGAGTTCTGTCTCCAGAACCAAACCCAAACTCACTGCCAGTGAAATGATTCTGAATCACAGTGACCCTCTTCCAAAACCGTGTACGGGAGCAGAAAGCCTCAACATTCTCTTATAGAGCAACTGGTGGGTTTGAACTGCTTATCTTGCTTGCAGTCAGCAGCCCAGTGCTTATCTTACAGCACCACCAGGGTGCCTTTATCTCTACAAAAGGCATAAAACAAATTCTGGGAGACTCTAAGTATCTCACCTGAACGCCAAACTTAGCTATGAGTTTCTTCTTGTTGCAATATTTAGCTGCTGCACAAGAGAAAAAGAAATCAGTCACCATAGAAACTGCAACATCACAATCTATCCTCACAGAACAGCTCACATCCGTTCTTACCCCTTTGGCTATACCAGATGGAACGAGAAAGAAAAGCTTTTCTCTCTTTTCTACACTTAATCTTTTCACTCTAGCCTTTAACCTAGGTCTCAGATACTAAAATATAAATGAGATTCCCTCCCAAAACGTAAATGTAGAATCACACTGACAAGTCCATAATTCAAAGCTACAAAGAACTAAAGAAATAGCAGGCTGGGAATCTGCAAAATATTCGTGGCACTGAGAGCACTGCCGGAACACTGTGAATGAGAGCAAATACGTGCATGGAATTCCACTGTTTGTGTGTATGTGTGCGTGTTTGGTCTGGATCTATGTACTAAAAGTAATGGACTCATGCAACATTTTCTTTTATCAATTAGCCTTCACTCAGCTGCCCCTTCTCTTTGTTTATTAAGCATTAACCTATAGGCAAAGCAAGATATAATAATAAAAAAAACAAAACAGCATTACAGGCACAGCACGAGATTGGACCAAACTTGTCTAAACTTACTGCTTTGCAATTACAGAAAGCCCTTTATTGACAGATATCTAGGGTGCCTTTCAACTAGTATCAGTTAAGCCTACCTACAGAATTTGAGATCTATTTAGCAGCTAGCTACCTGTCTCAAAAACAACCAAATCTGGGTATTTTATCTAGGTACTCAGACTAGTTGGAGTCCTGGTGTAGTGCTGTAGGATAAGCACTGGACAGCTAACCACAAGATTGCAGCTCAAACCCACCAGCCATTCTTCGGAAACCCTATATAGGATCGCAATGAGTCGAAACTAACTCAATGGAACTTAACAACAACAACAACAGACTAGTTACACTTTTGATCTGTCGTGAGTCTGATATGAAGTAAGAAGCCACAAGTATCATGATCCCTTTAACCGCCACTACAGCCATAGGTGCTGATGGTCAGAGAGACAATGATGAAATGGATTGTAGCTACAGTCCAAGGTGTACATGTCACACCAATAAAGCACAACTCGTGTTCAGCCTGAAAAAAAACCAGAATAACACCAAAGTATGGGGAATTCACTGCCCGTCTACAGCTCACCTATTCATAGTAATTATATATCTCCCAGGAACCTGAGAATAATTATAAAAAACAATGCAATACAGTGGGCAAACAAACCAACCGGAAAACAGAAACCATGTGACACATAGTGACTGCTCTATCACAGACCTAGTGATCTCTTAGCACACTCCTTGTGGTCATTGAGTCTCCAGTTTATCTATTTGTTCAATGATGAAGCAACAATGCCAGGTTACTGTATGAAGATCAGAAGGGATAATAAGGGACAGGTGCTTTCAAATACCAACAAACATGCACACACACAGCACATGTGAATTAATATTAAGTATATTCTGTGATCCCACTATACAGAGGGTAGATAGGGACGGGCAATTTAAACATTGGCTACCTAAAATGAGGGGACGATAAAGGCATGAAGTGACTGGCTTACAAGTTTAGTTTCAGAATGTTCAGGGGAAGATAGAATTCCCACTTTATACAGTTTTCATCTTGTCTAGATGGTTCTGGTAAAAAGAGATGGGGATAAGATTCTTATAATTCAATAGTGAGTAATTGTTATCATGACTAATTGAGACTGTCACAACTGTAAAGGTATAAGTTTTGTAACAAAAATGGGGGAGTAGCTGATCTTACAGTCCAGGGGCAGAGAACCCTGACACGATCAAGGGAGAAGAGCACAAGCAGAATGCAGTACCCTATCCAGAGAAGCAGCAACACCAGATATGGAGGCAGAGGTGAGGACATGGAGAGAACGACCAGCTGAGAACTTTTAGACTCATGGAAAGAGAAACACTGAGTTCTGGTGGCTAGGAGGCAGGCTTGCAGAACGTGTCCTTTGGTTGTTTAAGTTATTATATATTCCTGTATGTTTTTGTGTACATCCCCGCATTCCCCTAAAAAACAAAAAACAAAACCCAGAAGGAATGGAAGCAAATATGGTTTAATGATGATGCACGTAGGAGATTGTAATCATTGCAATGAAATGATGGTGTAAAATCCAATGTTCTTCCATGTACACTATCACTCAGTTCACAATAAAAACTTGGAAAAAAAAAAAAAAAGTACTCTGTGATCATTTTAAGAAGCAAACCTTGAAATGTGAAGTCCATGAACAACAGTATCCCATATATTATGTATATATGTGTGTGTGTGTGTGTGTGTTATTGTTAAGTGCCCTCGAGTCAGTTCCAACCCATAGCATAGAGTTTCCGAGGCTGTAAATCTTTACGGGAGCAGAAAGCCTCATCTTTCTCCCACGGAGCAGCTGGTAGTTTCGAACTGCTGACCTTGCGGTTCGCAGCCCAATTCATAACCATTACACTACCAGAGCTCCTTGTGTGTGTGTGTGTGTGTGCGTGTGTATATATGTACATACACACACGCACACACACACATATATATATATGTATACCCATACACACATTTTTCTTTTTAATGGTGAAAGGTTTCCTTAATTTCAGTTCATCCCAGACAGCCTTCTTAGTACTCTCAGCCAGCTCCTTTTCTTAGCAATGTTTGTACTGATCTGGAGTATTTTTAGTTGATTGTGAAGATGTCAGCCTTAGTAGTGAATTCATGGTACCATAATGGTTTCAGTCCTTTCCCCTACAGAAGTGACCATTTCTTAATTTGTGACTTTACCAAAACTACAACACAATAACAAAACCACTGCCATCAAGTCGATTCAGACTTGTAGCGACCCTATATAGAGTTTCCATGACTATATGTAAATCTTTACCGGAGCAGACAGCCTCATCTTTCTCCCTCTGACCAGCTGATGGGTTTGAAACACCAACCTTGTGGTTAGTAGTCTAATGCTTACCCTACAAGTGCCACCAGGATTCATTAACTGTGGCTATGTTTTTGTTGTTACATGCTTCCAAGTCAGCTCTGCCTCATAGTGACCCTGAATAGGGTCTCCAAGGAGTGACTGGTGGGTTTGAACCACCAACCTTGTAGAGTTAGAAGTCCAATGCTTATCCTACAGTGTCACACCAGGACTCACATTGTCTATGCTGTTGTTTTGTGTGCTGTCGGGTCAATCCTGACTCATCAACCCTGTGTAGGGTTTCTAAGGCGTAGCTGGTGGGTTTGAATCCTTATTCTACAAGGCTACCATGGAAGTTAAAGGGAAACAAGATCACAATAGCTGAAAGCCTTTAAAGGAGCCATTCTTATTACTCAGAAGGTAGCGTAGTGGTTACAAATTGGGCTGCGAACCACAAGGTCAGCAGTTTGAAACTACCAGCTGTTCCGCAGAAGAAAGATGAGGCTTTCTGCTCCTGTAAAGAGTTACAGCCTCGGAAACCCTGTACAGGGTCGGTATGAGTCGGAACCGACTCCATGGAACATAACAACAACAACAACATTCACCACAGCCTAAGTTAATTTTGAAAATATTATACCAGTGACTTCTGTGTTTATTCATCTAAGTTTATTTCAAGGAGCTCTGGTAGCATAGTGGATACGAATCGGGCTGCTAACTTCAAGGTCGGCAGTTTGAAACTACCAGCCGTTCCGTGGGAGAAAGATGAGGCTTTCTGCTCCCGTAAAGATTTACAGCCTTAGAAATCCTGTACAGGGTTGCTATGAGTAGGAACCGACTCCACAGTACTTAACAACAAGTTTATTTCAGTACTTATTTCTTTATTAATCCATTCAAAAATATTTACTGAGCACATACTAGTGACAGCTTGCTATTGAAGGCTCTGGAGAAAGTGCAGTTATAAAAATAAACACTCTGCTCTATTCAAGCTTACAATCTAGTGAGAGGAAACAGACTACGACTACATGCAAAAAACAAAAAAAAATTTTCACTATATATGCCAAAAATTTAAGTTCTATGAGGAAAGGGTCATTTAGTAGGATACAATATGATGATGGTGAGACACACTGTAGGGGAAGGCTGGGTTTTATTTTCAGCAGTGGTGGTGGCTACGTGCTGTCGAGATGGTTTCAACTCACAGCGATTCTATCTTTGGTTTCTGAGGCTCTATATAGGATTTCTGAGGCTGTAACTCTTTTCACAGGAGCCAAAAGCCTCATTTTTGTTCCATGGAGTGACTGGTAAATTCAACCTAGTGGTCTTGTGATTAGTAGCCCATCTCCTAATCCCTACCAGGGCTCCTTATTTTAAGCAGCAATCTGAAAAAAAATTAAGGAAGGTGCTATGAGGCTATCTGGGCAATTAGAATCCAGGCAGAGGGAGCATTAATGTAAAGGCCATGGGAGAAACATGGTTGGTACACTGGAGGGACAGCAGGAAGCCAGTGGGGTGGAGCAGAGTCCATGAAGGCTTCAAGAGGGATCAGAGAGGTAGTGGGAGCCAGATCATGTGGACCTTGTACATCATATCCTAAATGAGATGAGATGCCACTGGAGAGACACAGGCTAAAGAGTGGAATGATCTGCCTCTTCTTTAAAAGAATCACTCTGGCTGTTCTCCAAAAAACATGTTGTTATTGTTGTTGTTAAGTGCAGGCGAGTAAGTTCCGACTCATAGCAACCCTGTATAGGGTTTCCGAGCAATGGATGGGCTGGTGACTTTAAACCACCCATCTTGAGGTCCAGTGCTTACCCTACAGCACGCCACACCAGATGGGAACATGGAACTAAGTTTTGAGAGTGATGCAACAGTTCAGGACATACAACATGGTAGCTTAGACTACAGAGGAATATACAGAGTTGGTTGCTCTGAGTCATAATCAACTTGACAACAATGCATTTGCTGTTGTTTTGGGGGTTTTTTGGTGCAGAAAAGAGTTAACACAGAAAATTTGACATTGATATCCTTAGAGCCTGCTTGCAAGACTGGCCCTAAGCTTATTGTGCTGTGGGTTAATGCACAGGCCTGTCAAGTCAGTCTGAACCACAAGGTTGGCAGTTCTAGCTCACCAGCTGCTCCAAGGTTGCTATGGGTCAGGACTGCTTCGATGGCACTTAACAACAACAACACAGATATAAAATGATTCCACATGGTAAGAATGCAACACAAATAACATGGTTTAAACTTAACACCTGGTTTCTTTCAGAGAGACAAGGATCTTGTTACGTGTGAAGCAAGGATGCCTATGCATCCAGCTTCCAATCAAAGTCTTGGGCATCAGCTCTCCAATGTGACCACAGAGGTAGCAATGTCACAATTCCTGGCAGGGTGACGAATTATGTTCTGTATAATTCCTCTCAGAGAGGGCTTCACTCCATGTTCCTTCTTCCTTTGTCGATTCAACTTTGTCTCCTTTGTTTTCCTGTCATAAGTGATAACTGTGAGTATGCCATCCAATTCCTGTGACTCTTCCTAGTGTAGTGAATTACTAAACTTGAGGAGTGCTCTTGGGACGCACAATACAGAGATGTGAAAAAAAGAGAAACCAAGGTTTCTGACCTCATATCTCAGTTGTCTTTATCCATCATTCCATTCTCTCTACTGCAAAACCCCTAAAGAGCTTATTTAAAATTGCAACCCACTGCAGATTTTAAATATTTTTTAAAGGGGAAAGAAAAGTTCAAACCATTTCACTGCAACAATGGGTTAAAACATAGCAATGATGTGAGGCTGCCACAAGACCAAGGAGCGTTTTGTTTTGTTTTAGAGAATAGAGTTGCTCTGAGTCAGAACTAACTCAACAGCATCTAACATCAACAAGGGATAAAAATGGGTACTGGGGTTTAGTGACATTACAAATGATTTTTTTTTTTTCTTTGCAATTACAAGGTATGATCAGAGATGAAGTTAGCTGAAGAGCACTTGTTCTCTTCTATAGTCCTCTAAGGGAAAAATACTCTCCTAATTTCCATTAACTGGCAACTCAGGAACTGCGGTTTTTCATTTGTAGATCCTTTTGATGGATATATGAGCTGACAGTGAAACTTCTGTAGTTTAACATTTGCAGACAAGTGGGGTCACAGATGTAAATTACAAATTACAAGAATTGCAGAGAAGTAACAGTAATTACAGAAGGCTCATAAATGCCTGAAACACTAAGTATATTATATTAATTGCCAATATACTTGTCTTTTTTTATTGTGTGTCTGTGTGCCTATGTGAAGATGGTGCAGGGTTAGCAATATTTCATTTCATCATATGTAGAGTCACTATGAGTCTGTGCTGACTCGATGGCACTTAACAAAAATAAAATATATGTAATATAATAATCTTACTTTCCAGTCTCTGTTGGCTCTATTTTTTAAAACATAATAAGTTTCCCAAAGCCGTCTAATTGTATCATAGTAGACATTTAGTGTATTGGAAAACTAAGACAATAGACACATCCCTAGCTAAAACAAAAAAAAAAACAAACAACAACCGAAATCGTCTTGTAGAAGCTTCATTTTTCAATGATAGAAACACACTCTGAAAGAAACCTACCCTAGCAGTTCTTCATAAAAGACAAAAATAAAAAGCTTTTACTGAAACTGAGGCACCATTTCACTTTAGTTGACAGTGGAATATATCATAAGTTAATAAAACAAAGCTTTCAAAGACTGCAGTATAGGTACATGTGACTGTGTCAAGTTTTATCTATATTTTAAACAAAATGCATTTCTGGTTCTTAAAAACACGATTTCGTTTGACTCTGAAGCTGGTCAAACGAAAGGTGGGCACGCCCATCCTAATTCACAAGTCCGTGACCATGCTGATTTCCAGTGCAGCCACTTCTACCACCTTAATATATATATTTTTAATTATCAATACATTGTTTTGGTAAATCTGCTAAACCAAAAGCAAACCCACTGACATTGAGTCCGTCCTGACTCACATCAACCCTACAGGACTTTAGAGAAAAGTTGTTCCTTAGGGTTTCCGAGGCTATAAATCTTTACAGGTGCAGACAGCCTCATCTTTCTCCCAAGGAACAGCAGGCCCTCAAAATAATGAAGTTGACTTTCAGAAAATAAAATTTTACTTTATCATTTATTTTTCAATAAGATGGGAGATTTTTCCCTCCCCAACACTTAAAAAAAAACAAAAAACATCAACTCTTTCTCTTTCATTTCAATTCAGTGTCCATTTTGAGGAAATCTGTATTTTCTAGATAAGTTAAATCAGAACTTCCAGTAAAATATGGTATTCAAAAACCACTCCAAGTGTTCTATCAAGGGTAAATAATATCAGGAATACTGATTACAAACTTGTTTTTATAGTGTTACTGTTTGTATTTATGATGTGTTGTTGTTGTTGTTGTTGAGTGCCGTTGAGTCAGTTCTGACCCATAGCGACCCTGTACAGGGTTTCCGAGGGTGTAAATCTTTATGGGAGTAGAAAGCCTCATCTTTCTCCCGCGGAGCAGCTGGTAGTTTCAAACCGCTGACCTTAAGGTTCGCAGCCCGATTCGTAACCACTACGCTACCAGAGCTCCTTTATGATAGAAGGTGACAATTGCACACTGGCACATCAGAGTCCATGATAGAGTAGAGATACAGACACCAGTATAGACAGGGAAACACATCCCACAAAGCAAGAACCACTGCAGCATAATGAGATTCATGCCATCAAAACACCCATTTTATCTAAAGTGTTAAAAAAAAAAAAAAAAAAGAATTGCTTTGAAATGCTGCTCATCTCTGGACATTAAATGTGCTTAGCTTTGACTTCTGTCTCATAACAGCTAAACACTAGGGCAATTTTCCATAACAACATGCATCTAGGATGATTCACTGCTGAATCGAAACATAGATTCCTTTTACCAGAATGAAAGTAACCAGAAGTACATCTGCCTGCTGAGAAACAATGGTGATCAGACAGTAGCAACAGAAAAATCATGTAAGCTTTATTTCTGGACTCTGCAGGAGAATATTGCTTGCTGAAACTTCTGTAAACTTAGGAGGGGCACAAAATTTTTTTCTTGCTTCCATTTTATTTTTTCTTAAAGAATGCAACAGATAGATTGATTCCCCCTCTAGCTTACCCCATGCAATGTTTCTTAACTAACTACCTCAATGTACGTAGAGTAACTCAGCATTCTGTGTTCTAAATTACTGTGTGTTGTTGTTGTTGTTGTTAAGTGCCATCGAGTCGGTTCCGACCCATAGAGGCCCTGTATAGGGTTTCCGAGGGTGTAAATCCTTACGGGAGTAGAAAGCCTCATCTTTCTCCCGCGGAGCAGCTGGTAGTTTCGAACCGCTGACCTTAAGGTTCGCAGCCCGATTCGTAACCACTACGCTACCAGAGCTCCTTAGCGAAATATAAATGTTAAATATTCACTCAATACAAAGTATGCCTAATAAAGTTAAACTGTTCATTTCTTTTCCATCTCATTGAAATATTGAAAAAATATCATCATTGATAAGTGTACCAAAAGCATTAAGAATATGTAATATTCCATTTGACCCAAGTGTTTTTAAAAATTGAATTCCTATTCCCTATGCCTTGCCTTATAAGAGGCCCTGTGGAAAATACAAAACTAGTATTTACTGCTTATTTTTAAAGTAATTCTTAATTATAAACAAAATATTGTGTAAGATGATAATTCTCAGGTATGCTACAAAAATAATAGAATTCTAATTTCTAGTAAAAAGATATTATGGTGAGAAAAGAAGGCTATTTGTATTTTGGAAAACGTAAACAAATTATTAAACCCTAGCATACAATCAACAACACATAACAGACTGCTGCAGAGAATATTTGCTCAATAAATGTTTAATGGGTTAGTTAATTTGTAATTTAAAACACATTAGAAATACTAATGTTTATATCTTTTGAATTTCAGTATTCACAGTAATAGGTATGCATGCCGTTAATCTGTGACTATATTAACTCAAGGAGTCCTGATGTAGCACTGCAGGATAAGCATATATCCTTTCACTGGGAGTCCTGGCGTGGCACTGTGGGTTAATGTGCTGGACTCAAAGTCAGTTTGAACTGCAAGGTCGGTGATTCAAATTTAACAGTGGTTCCTCGGAAACTCTACACAGGGTTGCTATGGGTCAGAACAAACTCGATGGCATTTAACAACAACTAACAACAATCTTTTCAAGAATTCTTGCATATATTTGAGAAAATATTTACTGAATACCTAAAGAGCCCTGGAGGTACAGTGAGAAGTTCGAACTCCCCAGGTGCTCTGTGAGAGAAAGAGATACAGTCTTTTTTCATGAAAATTAGTCTGAGCTACAACAGGAGCCAAAGACTCAGGAGACTTCTTTTTAGAGAATTTTTCTTTGAGTGTTGTTTGCTGTGGTTCAAACAAACGTTGCGGGCCAGTGCTTTAATCCTACAGCGCCATATCAGGACTCCTATCTTTGAGTAGGAATAAGCAAAAAGAACGAAACTGGTACAAAGGGCATCTTGAAGCAGAAAAAGGCCAGTGGTACTGACGAAGGATGTGGCACAAAACAAGACTTGGTAGGGAAGCAGGTCTAAATCACACCACGCATAGCAGGACAAAGAAGAATAAGAATGCTTTGTACTATATAGCCAAGCTGGATGGGTTTTTAAAACAGGAATGGCAGGTTAAAATAGCACACTAAAAGCCTACACTCATTTGACTTCCTCCTGAACTCTAATAAAAATCACAGTAAAGGGATTATTTATCTGCTGCTGCTACCGTGTGCTGTCAAGTCGATTCCGACTTACAACACCCTGTAAAGAGTTTCGAGGTTGTAAATCTTTACAGGAGCAGAAAGCCTCATCTTTCTCAGGTGGAGTTGCTCATGAGTTTAAACTGCTGACCTGAGGTTAGTAGCCCAATGGGTAACCTAATATGCTAAAAGGGATTGCATGCATGAAGTCACAAATTCACTCAACAGCAACAAAAGTATGGAAACTAAAAAGCAGATAAAAGTAATTAATTTCTAAGTTAATATATTCAACAAAGCCAAATCCCAAACCTTCAGCTGAGAACCAATCCAATTCATGCTGCAAAATTCTCAGAAGGGTCAGAAACTAGTAACACCAGTGATATTTGAAAGAGGGTGTAACCAAGAGCTGATGAAATAAAATGAACTGTGAAGGAACTGTTTGAAAGGCAGTTGTTGTTAAGTACCGTGGAGTCAGTTCCTACTCATAGTGACCCTGCACAGAGTTTCCAAGGCTATAAATCTTTACAGGAGCAGAAAGCCTCATCGTTCTCCTGCAGAATGGCTGGTAGTTTCAAACTGCCAATCTTGAGGTTAGCAGCTCAATTCGTAACTACTATACTACCAGAGCTCCTGGAAAAGCAGTTGTTGTTAGGTACCATCGAGTTGGTACCAACTCATAGCAACCTTATACACGGCAGAACGAAACACTGCCCAATCCTGGGCTAACCTCACTACTGTTGCCACACTTGAATCCATCGATGCTGCCACTTGGCGAATCCATCTCTTTGGGGGTCTTCAATTAGATCCCTAAAAATTCTCTCCTAGTATACTCACTAAGACCAGCTGCCCTACCGCAGTTTACCAGAAAATCAGAGATTTGTTTACTGAAGAGGATGAACTAGATGATCCCTGGTTAGTGGGTGTACACATAATGCTGAGTGCTGAGACTCCTCAGCCCTCTTCTCCACACTCAGCTCCCAGAATCCTGTTAGAGCCAGACCTTTAGCCCAAGGTGGCGAGATCAAACTTCTTTGGGAAATCAAGCTCCTGCTCCCTGTTGAGGACCCAGCTGCCTAGATCACAAGGCAGTAGTCACTTGACAGAAATGTTGTGCATTAGTATAGTTCCTGAGAGCAAGCTGCAGCTGCTATGTGCCATGGAATCGGTTCCAACTCATAGCGTCCCTGGGTAGAGTTTCAGAGACTATAAATCTTTATGGGAGCAGAACACCTCAGCTTTCTCTCTTGGAGCGGCCCGTGGATCTAACTGCTGAACTTACAGTAAGCAAGCAGTCCAATACATAATCCACTACACTACCAGGGTCTGAGAGCAAGAGTAAACCATAAAAGCACTTACAAAATAATACATAGACCAAATGATCCTTGTCCATAATCCTAAGGGATATCTAGCACCTTAGGGTACCTAAGAAAAGTCTCGTAATTCATGCAGATGATGTTACTATGATAAAGCTTCATTTTCTTAAGATTACCTCATGACTTTGCCTACTGAATTCTCCACAAGAGGTCTTGAAAAACTCTGAAGTAAAGTGAAGCCCATTTATTACCCAGACACTGTCCAACTGCTTCTCCTGCTAGGAGTAGAAAGCCAGTCCTCTCCATAAACAAATAAGATTGTGCTTACTTCTCATTTTGCCATGAGTATGTAATTTAACATTTAGGAATGCATCCCAATGTAGTAAATCTACAAAGAGAAGCACAGGAAGGATTAAAACACAAGTCAGGATACTGGTTATTCAGGCAGAACAGAGGAGGAATTAGGAGAAGGATATGTAGACATGTTTCTAATATACTACTGGCAACATTCTGCTTCTTAAACTGGATAGTGTGTATTTGAATTTTCATTTTATTATTCGCTCACCTCTTGACATCATATAATGCATATATTTCAAAATAAAATGAATATTTTCAAAGGAGAAGGGCATGACCAGATCTACACATGTGAAGAATACCATGATGGTCACTATGAAGGGAGTGATGGTGGTCAAGGACTGGCTGCTGAGTGGTGGTAAAGCCTAATCTGTTTCTCTGTGTTATTTAAGGGAAAGGGGGTATTACAGAACAGAGGAAGAAAGAAAGGGAAGCAAAAAGTAGTCGATCCATTTATAAAACTAAAAAAGGACTCAAAATAATTCTTCATTGTCAGTGATTATTACTAACAGCACACTGGATTTATATGGTCCCTCGAATCCAGAAGCCCTAAAACACTGTAAAAGTATCCCATGAAACTTCACAACATAATTATATGACCAGCATAAAAAGAGGTCTTAATATGTTCAATTTTGCAAACAGGAAAAGTGCTGGCCCAGAAGGTTAATGATTTGCCATAACTGGTTAAAATTCTGAGTGAGGGCTGAAGTACAAATAAAATTCAGGAAGCCAACACTCCAGCCAAAAGCCTTAAGCCTTGTTGGATGTAGCACATAAACACCATTGTAATTGAATTTTCCATGTGAAATTTCGACTCCAAAAGGGTGCTGGCTCCAAGATAAAAAGCAAGTGTCTGCTAGTCTGATGCAGCCACGTTTGAACCGTTGAAAGAAAGCGCAAGTGTGATACAGTCTTCTCACCTGGGCGCATCCCAAATCTTTTAAAATGTTTGCTTTACGGCTTCTAACCAGAACGGGCCTTTCTTTCCAGAGCTTAATATTCTACTTCATATAATTTTCAAACATAATTTTTAAAACCTCACAATCCGTTTCAGTTGAGGGAAGGTTTCATACATCTTTCATCTTTGTATGAGCACCTGGTAGCAAGTAGACACAAAGTTTAAGCTTCTTGAGCTATTAATAAAAATGGAACCATCAGGAAAAGTATGAGTTTATCATATTTACCAAACTAACAAGAAGAAAAGACTTAACTATATTTTCTTTGGTTCCTTTGGTAGAGGTAAAATGTGATTTCGATAATGAAGCACTATGAAGAAAGACAATAATAGCCTAAAAACATCGTAATAAATCAGTAGCTTATAAAATAGGCGATTACAATGGTTGCCAAAACCCAACAAAATGGAACAGATACAATTTAAACATTTTAAAATTAAATCTGCACAAGAAGGTAGTTTTCTAAACAGTGGGGGTGATTTGATACCCGAAACATTTTTAACAGTTTATTCTTAAAAATAGTAGGTAAGTTACTATGAGGTGACTTGTTACCTTGAATACTTCCATTGGAAGAGGAAACTTTGCAGCATCAAAAAGGGATTTTTCCAGAGCACATTTCCATTCAGATGCCATCTTCAAAGGATAGATTTCTGTATCAACAGCAAACCACACAAGTTTAAGGACCAAAATGTTCTACTGGGTCTCTCATTCTTGAATTTTATCTTCCCAGACTTTTCATAATATCTCAGCACATTCAGTAACCATGCCCACCATAAAAGACCATCTGTTAAAGGGATTTTCTGAAATTAAATAGCAACCTGGGATCCCACTATTAGTAAAGAATAAATTTAATAGGATTCTTCTTCAGGGAATATTCACACGCATTCCATTGGTATTCTGTAAGCCATTTAGTAGTATCAATCATAGTAAGCAAAATCTTCAGTAAACCATGGCCCCAAATTCCACATATCCACTAGGAAATAATATCCACTGATGAAGAACTTACTATCCGATAAATTTCTAAGCTAGAAATGACTCTTGCCTGGCATTTACAGTTATTACAGCATATTTTTCACTAAATCTCTAAGCTCTCACAGCTAAAAATAGTCCATGTAAGTCATAAAATTATTAAAAGGTAAATTAAAATTTATCAACCAAGTTTAATATTTACACTTGAAATGTTGCTTACACACCACATGTTACCCATATTTTCCCTCAGGTGGGTGGGGCGGGGAGTTTACCAACGGAGGTAGTTATACTGCCTGAATGCAAAATTAAAAGAAAACACTGTTGAGCCCTGTGTTCACCTATTGCTGAAAATGCAGGGAAATTTTACGACCTGATCTCAGTAGATTTAAGACCTTATCAAAACAGGATTTGCAGAAGCACCCACTGGAAGTAGATATGTTTATATCTTTACTATATCAACCCAGCTCACTTCAGACAGACAGTTAGGATATGAATATGAATTTAAGTACAGTTAACAGGCAACATTAAACCTTTTGGGCTATATTTTTAATTTCTTGCATGTCTGCTTTTTCACATGGAGCCATATTTTAATCCTTTTAGCTTGTGAATTCACCTCAAACATTAAGACTCTGGTAGGAGATTTATGCGTTTGTTTTGTTTTATTTTTTTAATGGTCTTTTCAGGCCACTAATGGAATCCTGGTGTGGTGTTGTGGGCTAATGCATCAGACTGCAAAGTCATTTGAACTGCAAGGTCAGTGGTTCAAGCTCACCACTTTCTCCTTGGAAACCCTATACAAGGTCGCTATGGGTTGAAATCAACTCAACAGCACTTAACAAAAACAATAACAATGCATCCTGTAGGAGTCCTGGTATGGCGCTGTGAGTTAATGCACTGGACTGCAAAGCCGGTTTAAACCGCAAGGTCGGCAGTTCAAACTCACCAGCCACTCCTTGGAAACCCTATACAGGGTCGCAAAGAGTCAAAACCGACTCCACGGCACTTAACAACAACAACAATGTGTCCTGTAGAACAATGGTTAGGCACTCAGTTGCTAACAAAAAGGCTGGCAGTTCAAACCTAACAACCTCTACTCGGGAGAAAAAAAACTCAAGATCTGTTCCAGTAAAGATCCCAAAAAACATACAAACCCCACAGCTACTGAGTCGAGTCGATTTTGACTCATAGCAACTCTACACAGCTTAGAAAACCCCGCGGGTACTCTGCCCTATAGGGTAGCTACAGGTCAGAACCAACTCTATGGTACACAATAAGATTCGGACAGAAGTAGCCAAGTTATCAACGCACTGCTCACTGTCATTGTCAGTTACGCAGAGGGAAAAAGAAACATGGAGGGTTATTAACAACAAAATGCCTTCTACTTGTGTATAGTGCTTATCCTTTCTAGCATTTTATTTATTCTTTTCTACCTTTGGGGAATCCCTCTCACTCAATTTGACATTTCTGTGTCAGAACAAATAGAGAATGTCATTATTTTTTTTCCTAGTGAATTGAGCAAATCAGTTTTTCATTAAAACATTCATATACATTTTGTTCCATGTCATTGATTGCAAGCACCACAATGTAACATCCCTTCTCATCTCCGTAGTGTTTCCTGTTTCCATTCCTCCTTTCCTAACCCTCTTAAACTTTGTCCTGGGGGTTAGGACAGTGGCTATCAATTCTAGCTCAAACCGTTCATTAATCTAATAGTGTTATGTTCCCCTTACAGACTTGTCTATTGCTTTCATGAACATTGAGTAATGAGGGTGAGTTCAGTTCTAGACCTGAAGGTGGCTAAGGGCCATAGACTTGGAGGCTCTACCTGTTTCAATCAGAACAGTAAGACTGGCTTTTTTTTTTTTTTAATGACTTTGAGTCTTGTTCCACATTTTTTTCTCCCATTCTATCCAGGACCTTCTAGTGTGATCCCTTTCAGAACAAGTTGGTAGTGGTAGCTGGACACCACCTAGTTCTTCTGGTCTCGAAGTTATAAAGATTGATGTTCACAAGGTCCATTAGTCCACTGGATTAATTTAGTTTCTATGTATCTTCAATTTTCATCACTTTTTTTCCCTCTAGATGGAGAGAGACCAAGTTTCACCTTAGATGGATGCTCACTAGCTCATGAGAGGCACAAAACGAAACCAAACCCGTTACTATCATGCCAATTCCAAAGCATAGCAATCCAAGAGAATAAGGTAGCACTGCTCCATAGAGTTTCCAAGATGATAATTTTTAAAGAAGCAGACTATGACATCGTTCTCCAGAAGAAGGGATGATGGATGGAAACTGCCAACCTTTCGATCATCAGCCAAGCGGTAAAGTACTATATCATCAGGGCTCCTTCTGAGGCACATCTTGGTGTTGTTGCTAGTGTCATCAAGTCGGTTCCTACACACAGAAACCCTGTAAAGGATTTCCAAGGACTAGCTGGTGGGTTTGAAACACTGAACTCGCAACTAGTTAGCAGTTCACTGATTATCCTCCAGTGTCACACCGGGACCCCTTTTTAAGACACATGTTGGTGTTGTTAAGTGCTGTCAAGTTATTTCCAACTCACAGGGGCCCTGTATAGGGTTTCCAAGGAGTGGCTGCCAAGTGGGGGCAGAATAAACACATATGCAAAAATTAATGGGTCCTACGACCTCCAGAGGTAAAGGAAAGGATCACTAAGGCATAAATTGCTTTTTACTGAGTACCACAAAGTTGGAAATGGAACCAGTTCACAGAGCCCTATGTATTGTTCTTAGAGGGTGAGAGGAATTCCCTAGATTATCCTAATGGTTTCATTTAAGGGCACTGCATAGAAATCCTAGTTAAGGGGGAAGCAAATCAGAGAACTCCTGGAAGTAAAGCCAGGAGAACACCAAATCCAGCATTTCAAGAAGGTTTCAAGAGAAAATGCCATAGAAGCCTGAACTTCCTGAAGGAAGTGAATAAATTCACTTTTCTTAAGATCTGAAAGGAGGTAGACAGGGACTGCAGCCTCAATGTGGTGGGAAAAAGAGAACAGACTCATGAAAAAGGATGGGGATTTTCAAAGTCAAAGGAAGGATCTGAAGACATAAGGGGGCAAGAAAAAGGGGTCCACATCTACTGAGTTGGTACCTTAGTTCCCTCACTCTATGTTGTTGTTGTTGTCAGGTGCCATCGAGTCGGAACCGACTCATAGCGACCCCATGCACAGCAGAACGAAACAATGTCCGATCCTGGGCCATTCATTCTCCAGCATCATTTCTATCACCAAGTCCAAATTTTCCAACTACTGGTCCCTCCTCTTTGCTCCGTACTTTTGCATTCCAATCACCAGTAATGAGCAATACATCTTGATTGCATGTTTGATC
>NW_006408568.1:15879374-15894982 GCF_000296735.1 Chrysochloris asiatica
GTGGCATAGCCCTCAGAATCACAGCAATTCAAACCACCACAGCACGACAGACAGATGAGTGGCAGTTGTGTGGTCGCTGTTAAACACGAATCTCCTTGTGCCATGGCCCTTAAGTCTGGCTCAAAGGTGAGATTTCCGTCCTCTGATGTCACGTCAGTCAAGAGGCGGAAGTGCAGCAGGGGCGACAGGGTTGTAATGAAAGGCTTTGGGCTGCGCTTGTGGGTCTCTAATTATAAATAATTAGATATTAAATAGGTTATCTGGGTGGGAGAGTGAGCCTCTAACACCAAGAAGTGTATACAAGAATGGTTTTTAAAAAAACAACTCAAGGCCAAAATAGTTGCCATTGTGAATTCCAATCCATGGTGACCACATATGTGTAGAGTAGAATAGCATTTCCAAGGGATTTCAAAGCTGTGACCTTTTGAAAGCATCTCAGCATACTGTTCTTCTGAGACACCTTTGAGTTGGTTCAAACCATTAACTTTTTAGTTAGTTGTTGAGCACTTGTCCAGGGGCTCCTATACTCAAATTCAGTAGAAAAGAAATCCTAACATGGCCAAGGTTAGGTTCAAATTATCCTAATTCAGGGAAGTGATGTGCAGATCCCAATAGGATCTGCTGAGTAGGACTGGACCAGACAAGTCATCCCCAGAGAGCTGATTCTTTAGTCCACACAACACCACCTACCTCTTACCATATTAGAGGTGAATGCTACAAAGGTTCCAGGTGCCTTTTGCTCCTGTCATACAACTTTAATAAGAGTCGTTGTCTTCTTTCTAAAGACTGTTGTTGTTGTTAAGTGACTTCAAGTCATTTCTAACTCATAACAACCTTGTATAAGATCTCTGAGGAGCAGCTGGTGAGTCCGAACCATCAACTTTGCAGTTCAAACTGACCTTGAGTGTCCAGTGCATTATTCCCACAGCACTACACCACAACTCCATTTTCTAAAGATACTACATTCTAAAATGGAATTTAACCCCAAGGCATATTTCTTAAAAGGTGAAAATTAACTGCAGTTTTATCAGTATGCTCAACCACCTGCAAAATTTAAACACCTAATGGTTTCAATAAGCAGAGAACAATATTCCATTTCATTAGACAGAGGCACTTTGGTTACATTGGAAAGTTTATGGACAATAAATAGCACCATTAAAAGAACATAAAGCATTTTCTTAAAATGATCGTGCCGCAGGTAATTTAATAGAGTGCATCATGTCAATTTCTGTTTGTGGGAAAGTAATAAGCAATTAAAATGTGTCCTGGTTCATCTTTAACTAGAAGCCTACAAGAAAACAAAGCAATCTCCCATTGTAGTATCTGGCAGGCCATTTCACAGTAAATGCAAAAGGAAGCAGAGGTGCACAAAATAATCATCTTTAGGCCACTAACCACACAAAGGCCTGGAGGGTTAAGTCTCTCTTTTACATCCTTTCCTAACCATCGCCATTCCCTATTTTTCTACATGGTTTCTTACCAGTGATGAAATTAAGCTAGTCTATGAGTGCTGGCGTGACACTGTGGGTTAATACGCTGGATTACAAAGTCAGTTTGAATCACAGAGTCAGCAGTTCAAGCTCACCAGCCGCTCCTCAGAAACCTAACACAGGGTGGCTAAGGGTTGGAACCGACTTAATGGCACTGAACAACATCCACAACAACATGTAGGATAAGCACTCAAGGTGAGTGTGAGCCTCAAGGTTGGCGTTTGAAACTCACCAGCTACTCCTGGGAAAACGTATACAGGGTCACTGTGAGTTGGAACCGATTCCACGGCACTCAACAACAACAACATGGTTTTTATGGAGTCCTGGTGATGCGCTGTGGGATAAGCATCAGATTGCTAACCACAAGATTGGTGGTTCAAATCCACCAGTCGCTCCTTGGAAACCCTACAGGTGATCTCTGTGAGTCAGAACAACTGGATAGCACTTAAGAACAAAACCACAATATGGTTTTTAAGATACAATAAACATTGGAAAGGAGTCCTGGTGTGGCACTGAGTTAATGTGCTAGACTGCAAAGTCTGTTTGAATTGCAAGATCAGCAGTTCAAGCTCACCAGCCACTTCTTGGAAGACCTACAGTGTTGTTATGGGTCAGAACAGACTCCATGGCACTTAACAACAAAAACAACATTGGAAAGCAACAACCCTTTTTGAAATAAGAAGAGGGAGGACTTAAAGTTAGATTCAGAAACTTCCTAACTATCTTAAAAAAAACAAGAAGGTAGAAAAGGATTTTGAAGGAAAAGAACGCAGAAATAAGAATAAATTTTTCATAAAGCTTCATCTCCTTGGCTTCTATAAGAACATACAACAGTCTATCTTGCTTTCTAAAAATCCAGAAATATGAAAGTAGTTGGTGTTCTCTAAATGATCTACGCTTAAACAGCTTCCTAGAATATTAAAGTATAATAACCATGATATTTTTATCACAGCCTGGTCACTTCAAAGACCAGCAAAAGTATAATCATCCCATTATACAGATAAGGAAAGTGAAGCTCAAGGGAGTTCAGTACCTTGTTAGAGGCTCTGAAGCTAATTATTGCTGTTGTTGTGTACTGGGGAGTCGGTTCCGACTCACAGTGACCCTGCACCAGGTTTCCAAGGCTGTAAATCTTTATGGGAGCAGAAAGCCTCATCTTCCTCCCGTGGAATGGCTGGTAGTTTCGAACTGCCAACCTTGAGGTTAGCAGTCCAATTTGTAACCACTACGCTACCCAGAGCTGCTTGAAGCTAATGACCTTGTTGTTGTTGTTAAGTGCCATCGTGCTGTCGAGTCGGAAGCTAATGATAGAAGTACAGAATTTGGAAGCTGACTATAATACATGTCCTTTCTACACTCCCAAGTTTCTTAAGCTTGATCTACTTGTGAGCTCCTTTTAAAGGAACAACATTTCTCCTGGACACCAAAGACCATGTTCTGTAATCTTAAATGTCCAGGAGTCATGCACGGTGCCAAACAGGAGATCAGACTGACAAAGAATATCTCTGCTTTTTCTGACTCTGTTTCATAAAGCTCACCAAACATAAAAGGGGTACAGGAGACATTTTAGGTGGTGTCTTCAGTCTGAGTACTACCCCTTCAAAATTGGCTCCTTTTGGGTATTGATTACGTGGCTTCCTGGATAATGAAACAGCCTTAGTTGGCTCCTTCCTTCTCTGCAGACATACTCAACTTTCTGTTCAGTCAATTGGTTCAGTAAATATTTACTGAGCATCTACTATGTGTCAGGCATTGCTCTAGGCATTTAGGATAGAGCTTGTGAATAAGACAAAGCCATTCAGTTAGGTTGTTGTTGTTGTTGTTAAGTGCCATCGAGTCGGTTCCAACCCATAGCGACCCTGTATAGGGTTTCCGAGGGTGTAAATCTTTACAGGAGTAGAAAGCCTCATCTTTCTCCCGCGGAGCAGCTGGTAGTTTCGAACCGCTGACCTTAAGGTTCGCAGCCCGATTCGTAACCACTACGCTACCAGAGTTCCTTTATTCAGTTAGGTGGTGGTGGTTATATGCCATGGAGTCAGTTCTGACTCATAGCGACCCTGCATAGGGTTTCCGAGGCTGTACATCTTTTTACAGGAGCAGAAAGCCTCATCTTTCTCCCTACTCACTATTAAAGCATGCTTAACACTTTCCATTTACGTAATGGTGTTCGTTGTTATTGGTTTTAAGGGCCATCAAGTCTGTTCCAATTCACAGAGACCACGTATAGGACTTCTGAGGCTGTACATCTTTACGGGAGCAGAAAGCTTCACCTTTCTCCCACAGAGCTGCTGGTGGGTTTGAAATGCTGACCTTGTTATTCTCAGTTCAGTGCTTATCATACAAAGCCACTGAGCTCCCTAATGGTATTCGTTGTTGTCGTTAAGTGCCGTAGAATCAATTCCTACCCATAGCAGCCCTGTATAAGGTTTCCAAGGAGTAGCTGGTGAGCTGGAACCACCAAACTTGCAGTTCAAACAACTTTGCAGTCTGATGCATTAGCCCACAGCGCCACACCAGGACTACAAAAATAAGCTTAATGTTTTATATGCAAGACTGCTATTTCACTCCCACCTATAGAAGGGGGCTTCAAAACGTTTGTGGAAAAATAGAATAGAAAGATAATGGAATTTCTCCATGAACTTTTTGAGGCCCTTGCATATTTCAGTTAAGTAAACAGTGTTACACTAAATAGATCTTACAAGTCACATGGGGTCTTCAAATTAATTTACACAAATCTAAAGTATCAGGTTCTGTTCCCATGTGTAAAAACCTGGGTAACAGTTGCCTCTCAGGGATACTGTTCTTCTTCAATGAGGTAACATACTCCAGGTTCCATCCTGCAAGTACTGTATTTTACAACCTGAAAGTCTAATTTGGAATGGCCTTTTGCCTTTCATTTTCTTCTCCCCGTATGTGACATTTGTTGCTAAAATTTTAAATGCTGGGAAAATAAACTTACTGATGATGAGACTGCTACCTCTTCTAAAGTCTTTAAGGACTCCCATTAACTCTTCCGTGAACATGAACAACTCATGTCCAGGAAATTCCTAAGACAAGTAAGGCCAATTTATGCTTATATTATAAAGTTATCAAATTATCTATAAAACATAGCTATAGAGGACATACAGAAATGTTCCCTAAGTTTCTAGCATGACACTTAATAGTCTTGCTTTTTTGAGTATGAACCCAGTAAATTCATAGTAAAGAAACATTACAGAGTACCAAAGAGAGTACTAACAAGTCAATGCTTTACCACACATTTTTATACTAGCAAGTGTATGTTTCTCCAAAAATGCATTAAACAGTAAGATGTTGAGCTGAGAATTATATACCCAACTTTCTGAACAAAACGAGTTTTTCTTGCTAGGTTATGAATCCCAAATCAGAAAAGCAAGCTTAGATTTTTTTTCCCCCTCACAACACACTGACAAGACCTTCGTTTGTCATCACAGTCCCAAATTACTGAGGGTATAAATGGATTTCTTGGCTGAAATGTTGACAACAATACTACTAATAAAATATCACATTACAAGTCTATATAGTACTGTCAAATTTAACACAAATGCAAACATGTGGGATACAGAACCAGAAAGCTTTTTTCAATTAACGCCCTTGAATGACAGAAAAGGAAAATACAACCCCTCAGCTTTGTGTACTAATGGCACAAATGGCTACTAATGGCAACTCGTCTGGAAGGAAAGTTCTCTAATAATTTCAGTAAAATGAAGAGCTAAGTGTTTGCTCCAAATATATTTGCAAAGTTGACCACAGGGAAGGTTTGCAGTTTCTAAAAGAAAATGAGAATTTCTGCCTTGGCATCTTGAAGTCAGTAAGAATCTAACATTTTCATTGGCTTCCCATCAAAAGGAGGGAAAGACAACTAGGAGGCAGTAGGGCAAGTGGGGTGAACAAGGTCTAATACTGTAGCTCTAAATTATAGCATATCCCCTCAGAAGCCAGGTGACCTTGGACAAACCACTTAACCCCATTTTCAATTTTCTCTACTATAAAATAAAATATATTCACACCAAACCCCCAGCATTTTTATGGAACCCAAACAAATGACTTAACTTAAAATCACCAGGCACATAGTAAACATTCAAAAACGGTTGTTTTGCAAACACTGAGATCTTGCCCAGTTAGGGATGTCAGAAAGCATAATAATGCACTCTTCTATCCAATTAAGCCTGTGGAGAGTCATGTGATAGTGCATTTAAAGCTAAATGAAATCTACAGTGTGCCCAGAATTGTTTTTTCCTGTGTTATTTGATGGTCAGAACAGTTCAGTGTTCTAATAGTTCGATGGGTGGATGGATGGATGAAAGATTCCTTTGGAACATACTTGGAAGACTATGGGGATCCCAACAGAAAAAATGGATGATATCCTCAAATACCACCCTATTGTATATTTCACTACTGAATCAGTAATTCCAAAAGAACTAGAATCAACTTCCCTGTGGCCTGCAACAATACTTTCTCTTCTTATGACTCTATTGACTGAGGTCTTGGATTTTATTCCCTATAGAAAGTATTTTTAAATAAAATACTCAATATTTACATACTCAGAGGTTAGCCAAAGACAGAACAGAGTGAATAAACTTTCCAGAAATACCTGCAGGAAAATATTACATTTTTTTCCAAAAAACTTGAGAGTAGCAAATGCTTCAACCCTTACCGGAAGGTGGGTCCATTCTGTATTTATTCTCTTGACACCAACCAACAGGTCGAAGTCTGTAATCCAAGTAAAACAACCACTGGTCATAGGATTCAGTGTCCTCCAATCCCACATAGCGAAGGCGTAATCTTCCTCCAACATTTTCAATCACACTAACTATCCAGTACTGAAAAGGGTTCTGAGAATCCTGAAGTTCTATTAAGGAATCAACTGTAATGAGGTCTATAGGGCCTTTCCCTCGCAGAGGCTGTTTAAACAGAAGCAAAACTCCGTATTTTAAACTTTATTTTAAGGTTCTCATGGAAACAGATGACAGCAGAAGATAATATTTTTTCACACTATCATCCAAGCTATTGGCAAACAGTCTGGTGTTTCCCTCCACCCCCATCCTTTCAACAGTCATTCCCCCCCTCCCTCCCACACACACTTCCATTTTACCCAATTCTGTACCCAACAACAAAAATCACACATAAATAGAAAATAACAGTTTGTGCTAATTTCTCACAAACAACCACGCTCCCCAGATAAAATTACATTTGTTAGAAATTAGTATGTTTTTAAGAAGAGTTCTACCCAAATTTCCCTGGGGCTAGAAAACATGGAATGGTGAAAAGTATACTTCCCCAATAGATGTATTTAAAAAGAGGGTATAAAATGTACAGCATGGTTCTTCAACAGGCATTTATTTTAAGATGGACTTTACTATAATAATCAAGGCTCTCTCATACTCTGATTATGTGAGTAGAGCAAGCAAAGATAGAGATGGCATGTCTAATACACATTCATAATATGCTAAATTGAACTATTATGTAAAGTTATTTCTGCACTTCTCCGGATGGTTAGCAGGTTTAGAGAATATGCAATTATTGCCCCATCTAAGAAAAATGTTTTTAGCATATGTTAGCATATGAAAAAGGTGTTTGTGCAACCAGTCTTGTAGGCAAATATGTTTGTTTGTTTTTTAAATTTAAACAAAAATTACAATAATTTCCCATACATAAGGGTGAACAATCATCATTTTGATTTGTTAATCAAAAAATAAAAATAGTAGACAGTAAGATTCAAGAAACAAAGCAGCAGGCAAAACATGCCCCAAACAAAACCCAGTTACTATGCATTACACAGTAGCATTCTAAAGTATGTATGTACATCTAAGGTATGTATTCTCTATATGTATACATTTATGCATTTCTAAGAGAAAGATTAAACTTAAAAAAATAATGATATAGTCAAAATTCATATTGTATTCTTTGTTATTCTTTTCTTTTCCCTTTTTCATGAGCATTCTTAAAACAGATTTAGCAAATCAAGAATTATTTCTGACACAGTGCATAGCTCTTCTTGTTCTATTATATACAGTAAGTAAAAACGTTTTACCATATTTTAAAAAGAACCATCAAAATTTCAAATTTAACTGTTTTTACTTCAGTATCTTTAAATTCTCATAAACATATTTAAATACAGCTACCATTTCTCCTTTTGCTTTTATAAAGTAAGCAAACTCAACTATTAGCTAACCCAAACTTAAATCTTTAGGTTATCCATCTGAAATGGCATAATTACTGGAATCAATTACCACAATAATCCAAGATAGTATATCAGAGCACATGCATATATGCTTGGTTGTCATCTGTGCAAAGCAGTATCTTTACAAGAGCTTATTTACATTGACTAATATAGGAATGAGACTTCCATTTATAGAATAGTGGGAAAACACCCTAACCTATTATTATTTTAAATTGCATTCGCATGGAAGTAAGTTTTCCATTTACTGATTGTACCACAGGTGAATACTCTTCAACGCTGTTCGAATCAGTAACCTGGGTAATTCAGGAAAGAACAGGTAATTAAACTGCTGCATATGAATACCTATGTTTTTTAATGTTTTCTGAAGAAGGATATATGCAAAAATGCTGCTAAGTTTGAGCTCATGTAACTGTGAGGTCTCAGACATATATAGCTGTATAACACTAATACATACACCTTCCAGTAAATTGGCGGGTGCTGTCCGTGAACCAGTCAAATCACGTATAAGAAATTCTGTCCAGTCTGTGTACTTCTCTTTGATTGCTGGTGAGACAAAAGAGAAAAAAATACACTTCAACACATCAGTAAACTACCAAATAAATTTCCAATCATTGCACTTTTCTGTATACATGATAGACTTTTTTTTTTTTTTTTTTCAATTCTGAAATAAGAGCCATTAAATCTATCAACAATTAGTGGCTTAATACCTACCATGTATCTAGATTTGGTGGCCACGAAGGTGATTAAAGAAAATATATACAGCTTATTTAGAAATTTGTTTCTTATGAACAACAGTAACAACACAAATAGAAGACACTATAAAGCATACCCATTCAAGAGGTTTCAAGGAGAAAAAGAACACTGAGGGCTAGGAAAACCAGATAAAGTTTTTCAGGTAGAAAAATAAAGTCAGGCGCTGAAGTATTTGTATAAAACATTTATGCAAGTAGAGAAGGCAAAGAAGGGCTTTTCAGACTGGGGGGGCGATGAGGACAGCATACACTACTGAGGGTGATGTGAGGGAGAAATGGAAATAGTACAATCAGCTAGACCAACACAGTTTGAACTGTGGAATACTAGAAAGTATTGTTAAGTGGTAGATAATAAAATTGTGGATAGTTTAGAAAGTCAACACAACTGTGGTCAGCAAGAAATTCTTTCAGAAACAGATCAGGGAATAGTAGAAAGATTTGAATGGAATTTAGAGCCTAAAGTTAAGAAGCTTATGCAGCCATCTAAGCACAAAGTGTAAGGGCTCTCAGTGTGGGTGACAGTAGCACAAACAAGAAAGGGGTGCACCTGACACAGCCTGTGAAAAAGAAATGTCCTACCTGGCAGGCTAAAGTCCTACAAGTGCTCAGAATCCCAAACAAGAACAATGTGACTGACTATCTCCCAAATTACAGCTCACCAAAGCTCCACTGGGGCCCTTGTGTGATGCTATAGGATAAGCATTGGGCTACTACCTTAATTACAAGGTCGGTGGTTCAAACCCACCAGCTGCTCCTCAAAACCCCATACAGGGTCGCTATGAGTCAGAACTGACTCTACCGCACTTAACAAAGTGAGAACAGCATATTTGTTTCAGATTCTCATCGACCCACATTGAGGCTCTGACCTTCACTTCACATCATATGAAGTGCCAGCAGGCAGGTGAGCATTCCTAGAAAACCTCCAAAACTTAGCCTTTGTTAAAGGTGTAAGGCTCAACTGACTTGTATATTGCTTAGGTTCTTCAAAGGCATAATGCAATTACTGCTGTCTCAAACTTAAAGTTTACAGGCTATTACCAAAGGAAACAAGGCAGTAATGATCTGATAGGAAAGATACAGTTAAGGAGTGAGGCAGATCTGGGTTCCAATGTAGGCTATACCTTCAGAGACTGCCGGTATGAGTAATTTACTCAACTTCTCTTATACGCTGGTCTCTTAAAGATAAAAATGGTGCTTACAACATCAAAGAGGGGTCCTGGTGTGGTGCTGTAGGATAAGTATTGGACTGCTAACTGCAAGGCTGGTGGTTCAAAGCTACCAGTCACTCCTTGGAAACCCTATGCATGGTATCTATGAGTCAGAACTGACTGAACTATACTCAGTAACAACAGCAAGGATTAAAGAAAAGAAATAATATTATAATAATGTCTTATACACATGAAGCAATTAACAAAGTACTACAATTATCCCTAATTCCAGATTTGAAACTTTGGCCAATAGAGAGGGGAACAGTGGCACAACTTGCTATTTTAATCATTACACTGAGAATGTAATATTCTCCTTACCTCTCACAAACAATCATAAGATTGTTCATCTATGGTTAACAGAATCTATATCTATATCCTCTATGAGCAATTCAATTCGTCATTGAAAACGTTTCTAACATTCAGATAATCCAAGATAACATTTAAGACAAAAAACTTTAAAAGGATGGAAATCAGAAAAGCAAGGTTGGAGTGCTGAACTTTCTATTTAAAACATTGTTCCAGTCCCGACCCTATTTATAGCTAACAGCAACTTTTCCATTCATCTCTTAATACTACTAGCTATAAAGTATCTTCATTATTTTATACATATATACTCAAATGGAAACACATTTGTGGCTAAAACTGAGTTCTTGTCCATCATTAGCAAAGCATTTTTCAATGATTTCAACCATTTCTAAACCATCCTTATGTCATTTCTGAAATGGTTGAGAAGATCCAAAATATTGGCCTACCAAGCAGTCAAGTCCCTTCAGGACAAATCCCACTCCAAGACTGAAACTCAAAGGGAACACATGAACAGGCATGTAAGCTTGCTGGAGACCACATTGGTTTAAGTAGAAGACAGGGAAAGGCAGCAATGAAGAAATGGGCTGAGTTCAACCACGTTCCATAGACTCCCACTCATCTAGAGATGAGAGAGAGAGAAGAGAAAGGGCTGGTTGGTCTGAAGTGTGGTGAGACCTGAGGACTCCTGAGTCCACATACAAGGACATAGCTACAGAGGGCTAGAGCTGAGAGTGAAGCATCCAGCTGATATGAAGTGAGGAGAGAACACCCAAACAAACTTGCAGATAGTACTCATTTGACCTAACCCAGATGGGTTGATAATCAGAACTCAACTAGAGAAAGACTAAAAAAAAATTTTTTTTTTTTTTGATAAAGAAAATGAGTGTAAATTGCTACAATTTGATGGACTTGACCTATATGTATGCTCAAAATACCAAATGAGAGTGAAGGAGTCTTCACATCAAATATCAATGCTATCATCCCCTCTGTATTCAGGGTAGATACGGACGGGCAACTTAGACATTGGCTACCCAAAATGAAGGGGCAATAAAGGCACGAAGTAACTAGCTTACAAGTTTTCAAGAGGAATTTTAGCTTAAGAGTGTGCAGAGGAAGATGGGTCTGGTTTAAAGAGATGGGGGATAAGATTTTTATGATTCAATAGTGAGTAATTGTTATCATGACTGATTGCGATTGTCACAACTGTAAATGTAGAAATTCTGTAACAAAAACGGGGAGTAGTTAATCTTACAGTCCAGAAATAGAGGACCCTAGGACCATCAAGGGAGAAGAGCACAAGCGGAATGTAGGACCCTATTCAGAAAAGCAGCGACACCAAAGATGGAGGCAGAGATGAGGACATGGAGAGAGGGACCAGCTGAGGACTCTAGATTCATGGGAAGAGAGGGACTGAGTACTGGCAGTCAGGAGGCAGGCTTGCATAATGTGCCCTTTGGTGGTTTAACTTATTATATATTCCTGAGTGTTTTTGTGTACATCCCCCCCACCAAAAAAAAAAAAAAACCCACAGAGAATGGAAGCAAATACTGTTGAATGATGATGCATGGAGGATATTGTAATCATTGCAATGAAACAATGGTATAAAACTGATGTTCTCCCATGTAAACTATCACTCAGTTCACAATTAAAAACGTAAAAAAAAAAAAAAAAAACTAACAAGTCAGCCTTCAAGATAATTTAAATGTTTTGTCTCATTCTTGACAAGGATCTTTCATGCACTTTTAAAGCGTTTGGTGTTTCTAATCATTCTGTGAAGGAGCTCTGGTAGCAGCATAGTGGTTACAAGTCGGGCTGCTAACCTCAAGGTCAGCAGTTTGAAACTACCAGCTGTCCTGCAGGAGAAAGATGAGGGTTTCTGCTCCCGTAAAGATTTACAGCCTTGGAAACCCTGTACAGGGTCACTATGAGTCAGAGCCAACTCCACGGCACACCAACACCGGCACACCAACACCGCCACCAGTCATTCTGTGAGGTGGCTGATCCTAAACAACTTTCATCCAAGTTCATGGAGAAAACAAGGGGCAGAGCCAACAAGACTTCAATCTCACATGGAGTCTTTCCCCTATAAACAATAACTCTCCAAAGCTTTTTAGATGGAACAAGTTTTTTCATACAGATAAATCAGTAATTTAAACTGTAGACATGATAGATATAACACATAAATAACTGTCTAAACAGCAGTTTAAAAAAGAGGGCAAAATGCACAATTGTACTCAGCAAATACAAATACAGGGGCTCTGGTAGCTTAGTGGTTACGAATCGGGCTGCAAACCTTAAGGCCAGCAGTTCGAAACTACCAGCGACTCCACGGAAGAAAGATGAGGCTTTCTGCTTCCGTAAAGATTTACAGCCTTGGAAACCCTGTACAGGGTCGCTATGGGTTGGAACCAACTCAACAGCACTTAACAACAACAACAACAAAAGAAGACAATTAGCACAGTCAAGTGATAGTTGGTTTTATGCTTAACAGAATCTTTACCTATATCCACTATGAATGGTTCAATTTGTCATTGATAACATTTCTAACATGTATATAATACAAGATAACATTTAAGTAAAAATTTTAAAACATGCAGGCAGCCTATGAAGACCTTGTATAGTTGTTGTTACTGTTGAGTGCCCTCGAGTAGGTTCCGAGCACAGCGATCCTGTATAGGGTTTTTGAGGAGCAGCTGGTGAGCTTGAACCACCAATCTTGAAGTTCAAACATTTAAGTAAAAATTTTAAAGCACAAGAACCCAAGAGATGGCTCCAAGATTGACAACTTGAGAGCCCGACCTTTATAAATGTCCTCCAACTTTCCACTAACGTGTTTTTGCACAAGATGATGAGGCAGTCTTTACGTGCTACAGGTAAATACTCTCTATGGAAAATATATCTTGGCTATAAAGACACACAAACTATTTTAGGCTAAAAAATAGAAAATTGCTCTCATGAATTTTACTAATTTTTAAAGAAAATAAATCTCAAGCCAACATTTAATTTTTTAAAACTCAAAACTGTTTAACATACGATAAATCTATGTCAACATATATTGTCATAAGTTAAAAGCTACACACATCAAATTACAATCCCTTGTCTATGGACTTATTTTAACCAATATTCAGTTCGTTTAAATCCTAGTACTATAAAAGTTGTCTGATAATTCCCTAGAATCTATTGCAATAGAAACTGATCTGCATTGCTCCATTTGTTCACTTCTAACTACAAACATAAAAAAGTGTTTATTATAGAAACACATTTTTCCTCTGATACTCAAAATCAGAGGAGTATGAACATAACAATAATTCTCCACAAATACATACACCAGTTCTTCACCCTGTAGTCATCATTTTTTCATTTGAACTGAAACACTGATCCACATATTAAATGTCAGAAAAGCTAGTATCTGCATGCACTTAACTACAACATCTAACATAAACTTCTGTGGGAGAAAAGAAATGATCAAATAATGTGTAATTTTAGGTAAAGGAAAATTTACTCACAACTTGGATGGTATTTTCTCATGTTTTTATAATTTACAGAGACATGGCCATAAACTTAAAATCTTATTGATTCAAGATCTATTTACAATCTTTTCGTGAACAGTTGCTTCAAAATTCTATTCTATTACAGTATTATGTACACATCCAACTGTATCTTCCTTAGGGTCTGAGTTGCATTCCAATAATGCCCCATTGGGGTGAAGAAACACATTTCACTGAAGAGAGGAAGTGTGAGTTTCATGAGAGTGAGTTTCAGAAAAAGAAAAACACATAAACACTTTTTGTAAAAACATTCTAAGATGGCCCTAAAATCCCACAACAGCTATATTAGGATCATTTGTAAAAAGGATCCCCCCAAAAACGGTGCAATATGCTGACTATTTTCTTCAGAATTTGAGAGAAGGCTGCCAATAGTGTTGAATTCCAAGCCCCATGATGGTCTATAGACTTAAAGCACTCCACCAGAGCTGCTAACTCAGGCAGGTATCTGCCCCCCTTTGTTTTCTCTTTTTAGTAGCTCTGGTGGTATTGTAGGATAAGTACCAGACTATTGACCACAAAGTAAGCAGTTCAAATCCACCAGCCACATCGACAGAGAAATATTAGGCGATCTGATCCTGTAAATCTTTCAGAAAACCCTATGTGAGTCGAAACCAACTCAACTATACCTAAAAACAGCAATTACCTTTCTTTATTCCCTGGATTCCCTCTGATTCCTGGAGGTTGTGTTATTCTTTATCTCTGTCTTTCTCATATTAAAGACATTCCTAAAGTGTCTGGTGATCTTTGATCACAAATCATCCTTAGACTTGAGATATCTAAAAGCCTGAGGTCAAAAGGGTGTAGTAGAGCACAGAGGTTTCCCTCAGAGTGGGTGTTACGATGATTCTCATTCTATGAAGCTACCTTCCAAACTAACCCCCATGGTTCTTCCCAAACAGTACTGTCAATTTCATCATAGATTACCCAGAAGAATCAACATCTGGCTTCCAATCCTTGGTTGTATCACAGGGGTATCAAGTCCATGAACTGTACAGACATCCCAGTAAAGCCTGTGATTTCAATCCCACCAAGATACCAACCCGCTTAATATTCCAAGTCCTCACCCTCTAGAGGTTCTCAGGCAGTCTCCTAACTGTAATCCACTAGTGTGTTCTGGATTACAGCAGGTCCACAATATGTCAGCATGTACACCCATCCTTCAGCAGCACCCAGGCTGGACTGCCAGAACATTTTTGAAATTTCTTTTCTGTGCTACTTCCCCTTCAATTCTTTCTGTAGCTGATTTACAAATTTTCTTATTCTCTTACCTTACTATCACTGTAATGGGCCTTCTGGAGGAAAAAGAGATAAATAAATGTGTTCAACCCACTGAAATTCTTCTAGCTCACAAAAGAACTAACTGAGCCTTTACAACAAGACGTTGGGCAGCATTCCTCAACTTAACAGGAAAAGATTTTTTAGCACTGAAATTGTTGGAAAAAAAAGAAGATGTAATAATGAATCTTGAATTATAAAAGGAAGCATTTATAGTTACTGTTAAATAGAAAAAGCTACAGTGCTTTTTCCCTTGGAGGCCTTTAAAACAGGAACAGTATATTAATTTTTTAAAAAGGCTCAAATTAAATTATACCTACAAACAGAAGGACAGATCATAAAATGATTTAATGACTCCTACAATGTACAGTGGAGTCCTGGTGTGGCTCTGTGGGCTAATGCAGCAGACTGCAAAGTCGTTTGAAGTGCAAACTCAGTGGTTCAAGCTCACCAGCTGCTCCTTGGAAACCCTATACAAGGTTGCGATGGGTCGGAATCGACTTGACGGCACTTAACAACAACTATGTACAGTGAACCACATTACAAAATTTTCAAGTTCAAACATAAATTAAAGGATCCCTACATATATAAACAACGGAGAAAAGACTGAAGTTGTCAAGGACTTCATTCTTCTTGGATCAACTATCAATACTCACGGAAGCAGCAGTCAAGAAATCAAATGAAAAAAAAAAAAGAAGAAGAAGTCAAATGACGTATTGCATTAGGCAAATCTGCTGTACAAGACCTTTTTAAAGTGTTGAAGAGCAAAGATGTCAGCTTGAGGACTAAGGTGCACCTGACCCAAGCCATGGTATTTTCAATAACCT
>NW_006408568.1:15898407-15899601 GCF_000296735.1 Chrysochloris asiatica
GTACATCAATGGGATTATAGTACATCGAGGGGATTATAATCATTGTAACGAAACAAAGTATATGATTTGTTGAATGTAAAACTGATGATCTGCCCTGTAAACTTTCACTCAATTCACAATAAAAACATTTTTAAAAAATCACATACAATATTTTATGAATTTAAAAAATGTGGAGTCCCTGGATGATACAAACAGTTAAGAGCTCAACCATTTAGTAACCAAAAGGTTGATGGTTCAAACTCACCCAGAGGCATTTCAGAAGAAAGGCCTGGATTTTCAAATCAATTAAATTAAGTTAATTTAGAATAAAAACTATTTCCAGAGAATAATACTATTAGTAATCCTTCTAATCTTTATTTGTTCCTTCTTACCTCATGACTGCATCTTGAAATATTTCCAAACTGGTACTAAAATGGTGAATACCTGTAGTAAATGGAACAATGTCCCCAAACAGAATCAAAACAAGATCATACTGGAGTAGTTATTGGTAAGTGCTGACGAGTTGTTTCCAACTCATAGCAAGCCTGTATAAGGTTTCTGAGGACTGGTTGGTGAGCTTGAACCACCAATCTTGAGGTTCAAACCAACCTTGCAGTCCAGTGTATTAACCCACAGCACAACACATACTGGAGTAGGCTAGCCTTTAAATCCAGTGAGTGTTTTTATTCATTAATAGTTACTGTCAAGGTGACCCCAGCTTAGGGCAACCCCATTTGTGTCTGAGTAGAGCTGTAATCCATCCACAGGGTTTTCAACTGCTGATGTTTTGGAAGTAGATTGTCAGGCCTTTTCCCAAGGTACCTCTGGGTAGACTCGAAACCTTTCCATTAGCAGTCTTACAGTTAGCAGCCAGGCACAGTAACCATTACACCACCCAGGAATACTATGTATCTAAAGGAGCTCTGGTAGCGTAATGGTTATGACTAGGGCTGCTAACCTCAAGGTCAGCAGTTCGATACTACCAGCGGTTCCACAGTAGAAAGATGAGACTTTCTGCTCCCATAAAGATTTACAGCCTCAGAAACCCTATACAGGGTCGCTATGGGTCGCTATGGGTTGGAATCGACTCAACAGCACTTAACAACAACAACAAAGACAACAGGAGGAGCTCTGGTAGCATAGAGGTTACGAATTGGACTGCAAACTGCAAGGTCAGCAGTTTGAAACTACCAGCTGTTTTGTGGGAGAAAGATG
>NW_006408568.1:15899861-15907143 GCF_000296735.1 Chrysochloris asiatica
GTACCCTTGCTGATACCTTGATTTTGACCTTGTGGCTCCAGAACTGTGTGAGAATAAATGTTTCTTTAAGCCACCAAGCTGATAAATAGAGATACATTCTGCTGTTTTCATCAAAAATTTTAAAAAGATTTTAAATCCCAATAATGAGCTGTTTTAAAAAGCTACAATGTTTATGAAAACAGCCCTAGGTAAATCAATACAATACCTTATGGAAATAATTCCTAATGTAAACTGTTATGAAAATTAAACTTATTTTCAGCTTCTATTCCTGAGGAATCACATTATTATAAAATTGATCACTTGTTATAAAATAGTAAAATGCAAACTCCCTGGCTAAATTTAGCTATTAACAATCCTAACACAATAGGATACACTGTGCACAAAAATCATTATGCCAGACAGTCACTCTTTGATATTTTTAAAAGAACAAGATCAATAGCAATTAGAAGATACATGGCATTGTGGGTTAATGCGCTGGACTGCAAGGTCGGCCTGAACCACAAGGTTGGAGGTTCTAACTCACCAGCAATTTCTCGGAACCCTATACAGGGTTGCTATGGGTTGGAACCAACTCAGCGGAACTTAACAACAATGCTTACATCAGTATGAATATTTGTGCATGTGTATTTATGTTTTCATTGACACTAGACATCTGTGCCTCAAAATCATATATTCAACTGCCTGCTTCACAAATCTACCTGAGTTTCTCAAAGGTATCTCAAACCTGTTATCTCTAAAACTCAGCTTTGACCTTCCCATTTTCCCCCAAACCTATGCCTCCCCAAATATTCCCCATCCAATAAAGGTACTGCCATCTTCCTAACTGTATAAATCAAAAACCTCCATATATAATTCATCAACAAACCTTATAATTTCTACATCTATGTTGTCGTTATGTTTTTAAGTGCCATGGAGTCTATTCCAACCCAGAGCAGCTGGTGAGCTTGAACTGCTGAACTTGCAGTTCAAACAACTTTGCAGTCTGGCGCATTAACCCGCAGCACCACACAAGGTCTACCTCTATAACACATCCCAAATCCTTCTATTTCTACCAATATTGTGTTATCTTAAGTTATCGTTTGATCTAATCTGGACAATTGCAAAAACCTCTTCATTGGTATCCACGTTTCTGTATTGGCTCAACCAAACTCTGTTCTCCAAAGAGCAGCCAGAGTGGTCAATCTTTAATTTAATCTTCAACTTCAAAATATTTGAAACATACAGAAATGTAACATAGCTACGTAACAGATAACCATCTACCTACCACTCAGGTTTATGTATCTGTTCATCATTTTGTTATCTTAAGATTATGAAAATCGGAGCTAACAGTATGTATTCTTTGGAGACCAGTTTGTTTCCCCCTCCCACACAATTTAATGTGTTCCAATCCATCTAACTTGTTGCATGTTCATTATTTCATTCAATAGTTCATGCCTTTTTATTGCTGGGTAATATTTGAATACATGTATGTACCAAAGTTTGTTTATGCATCCATCCACTGAAGAATATTAGGTTGTTCCTAGTTATTACCTTTAACAAATAGCATTGCTATAAACATGCATGCACAAATTTTATGTGAACATAAATTTTCACTTCTCTGTAATAAGTACCCAGGAGTGCAATTGTTGGGTAGTGTGGTAAGTATATGTTTGACTAAAGGAAGTGCCAAACTGGTTTCCAAAATGTTTGTGCCATATTTGCATTGCCACCAGAAATATATGAGATAGCCAGTTGTTCTATACGCTCAGTTGATATTGTCAGCATTTTTCATGTTAGCCTTTCTAATCAGTATCTGCCAGACTTTAATATGTAATCACAAGGAATGTCACAGTTATTCTGAGTGAGAGGAAAAGCCACTGGAGGGTTTGAGCAGAGTGGAGTGAAGTGACCTACTTTTAAAGGGTCATTCTGACGGCAACATTCTGACTACAGGAAAGAAAAAGGGAAAGCAGGGAGCCCGGTCAGGTCACTGCATGATCAGTGTGGTGACGGCGGAGTGGTGAGAGGTGGCTGGACTCTGTGTTTACCATGAAGGCATTCTCTGCTGCATTATGTGTGAGGCATGAGAATTAAACCAGAAAAGTGAACACTGATGTTCACATAAAATTTGTACATGCATGTTTATAGAAGTCAAAGATGTCACCGTGCAATGAGATGGGGGAGACTGGGGAGAGTTACACACATGGAAGGGGAACTTCATTTAGACTTGTGTTAAGGTGAGTGTTAAATGTTGTATCACAGCTAAGCTACCATAATAAAGAAACCAAAAAAAACACTGCTAAAACAAGTAGAAGTTCCTCTCCCAGTCTTTAAATACCCCCCAAAGCTCCCAGCTCTATCACTTCCTCCATGGTCTTCCTTGATCTCCACAATGTACTGTTCTTCTCTCCCACCATAAGTCATTCTCTTATAGACTTAACATAATTCATAATTATATGCTTGTGTTCATTTGTCTAATACCAATCCCCATCCAACTATCAGTTACATGAAACTAGGGACCATGCCATTTTCAGTATCTAGAATTCCTACCACATACCAGTTGCCTTCAAGTTGAGTCTCATTCATGATGATCCCAAGTCATTGTTATAGGGTTTTCAATGACTATGAGCTTTTGGAAGTAGATACCCAGGTCTTTCTTCTGAAGCACCTTTAGGTAGATTGAATCCTACAACTTTTCAGTGAGCAGTTGAACTGAACCCATTTGTATCACCCAAGGGCTCACCTGGCACACAGTAGGTGTTTAATAAATTTTTTTCACAAGAAGACTAATATAGTAGATGGTTTTATAAATTGCATCTGCATTACTAAGCTTTTGATATGACAGAATTTGCTGAATTCAAATGAAGAATCACTGTTGCCATGAATATTCATTACCTATCTATCAGTAAGATGAAATTTAACTCAATAGCATATCACAAGTACTCACTAGTATGCTATCACTTCTTTTTATTTAGTAATTTTTTAACTTAGCTGGCTTGTAACTGCTTATATATGAGTTAAACTATCATTTAAGATTTTAGTTTCAGCATAAACAATTCAGGAAGCCAGGCACCCATCCATTTAATTCATGTGGGACTTAACATCTTGTGAGGTAGAAGCAGATGTTTAATATTTCTCTGGGAGTTCTCCTGTGTAAGTAAGTACACACTACCAGCCCATTAGGCAACACCGATACTGTTTGTTTCTGAAAAAGGCAGCACCCAAGTATTAAAGAAATGCAAGGCACTAGACCATGATAGGAGACAATGATACCTCATCCCCAAAGGACCAACTGCTTTCTCTGAAGTTCCTAAGACACTCAGCACTAAAAGCAATCAAGATTTATAAAAGAAAAGCCATAAAGATAGCAACTATTTATGACAGTCTCAAAGTATAACCCATGTTACCCTGCTTCATATCTTTAAGAAACTGGAAGATAAAAAACCTCTGAAAACTATTAGTAGAAATTTAAAACCTTATCACTGTTCACTGGTGAGAGATTTTTATCCAACAAGATATGGAATGTCTCTCATTCTTGCACATTTTCCCCCAATTCTTCTCTAGCTGCCAATATCTCACCTTTATAGACATTGTTGATTTTTGCTTTAATTTCTGCTTCTATGGAATATCCTTCCAAAGAGTCAGCCGTTTCTGTGTCTCTCTCTTTCTCTCTCTGTCCACTAAGAAAAGCTCCTATAGGTCTTTTATGAGCTCGCTCTGAACGGAAAATGTCAAAACTGAATTGATACATCACATAGGTTCAAGGCTCTAAGTCCAATGGAATGAGAGAACTTGTTAAAGACTTTTTCCCCCTGGTCTCTCACTCTCATACTTCAATACTTTCTGTAAAATTACTTTCTTTGCAGGAGCAAAGTAGCTTCCCTTCAAATGTTTTCCAAAGCTCCTGGGGGCATAGGTTTAAGTTGTTGATTTTTTAAAAAAAAATTTTTTAAACCTTTTATTGTGAATTAAGTGAAAGTTTACTAAGTAGATCATCAGTTTTACCTTCAACAACTCATATACCTTACGTCATTACAATGACTACAATCCCCTCCAAGTACCATCAGTTAACAGCATTTACCTCTATTCACTTTAACCCTTGCATTGGACTTAGTATAAGTTTTAAAAAGAAAGACTCATGCTTGCATAAAATTTACACTGACATGCCCTTTGCATGAGTCTAACTAAATGACCAAGGTTAGCAGTCCAGAGATCCCAGTTCCATCCGTATGAGCTGTGTGATTTAACCTCTTTAGGCCTGTCTCCCTCAACTGTAAAATAAACTTCAAAACAGTCTTCACCTCATAGGGCTTCATGAACATTTAGTGAGATAATGCATTCAACGCCCTTGGCCCAAATTCTGGCAGGGACTCAGTTCTGAAATATGGGAGATGAAAGAGCAATGAGGAGCAGGAAGGGGAAGAATAACAATGGGGGGGGGGCATAAAATAACCATTTCTATTCTGATGAGCTGTTGTGGGGAAACACACCCATTTTAAGATGTTTTTCAAAGAGATTTTAATCTTGAAGTTACATTTTTGAATATCAAAACTAAAAACAACCAATTGTCAAACATTGGGCAAGTGTGTTATATATGAACAGAAAGCTGAATTAAATTTTAAATTCATTACAACTTTGGAATTTTCACTTGCTTGAAATTATGACCATACTCAACTAACACACAAAGTTATTTAATTTAATGGACACATTTGAGGGCAATGCATCACACACACACACAATTCCTATACACGGAACTGCACAAACTGATATGAACAATCCAGAGGACTCTCATTTCTGCCTGGCAACTGAAATCATCCTAAATGAGGGTGGCATGTTAAGTCTGGAATTGGTCGTGCTGATGTTGGATGCAACGGTAGCAGAGACTTTTCTCACAATAAGCTATACACACACGTAACAAAAGCAAACCCATTACTGTCCAGTTGATTCCAAATCACAGTAACCCTATGAGGAGTAGTGCCCCATAGGGTTTCAAAGACTGTAAATCTTTAAGGAAGTAGACTGCCATATATTTCTCCTGCAGAGTGACTTCAGGGTTCGAACCGCTGACCTTTTGATTATCAGCCAACTGCTAAACCAATGTACCTACCACCAAGGCTCCTTCAATAGACTATACTTTGACTGTAACACCAGCTCTGCAAGATTTTTACTATGGAAAATAACTAGAACTCCAGACAATCTGCAGAGATCCAGTTGCTACAGGATGCTCTCCGAGGATCAGAACTTAAATGTGCTCTGTATTTATCTAGTTATTCTGGTGACAATACAAACAACCAAAGCATCCATCCATAATATCTACAAGAGCAGTTCAGTAACACTGATTACATGCATACTACACATCGTGTCATACTACACATTATTAGTATCTCTACCCTTATTATTTCATCACCATTTACGTTCTCTGCCCCTTAAAGTTCTTACACAGACTTTAGATTAACTGTGATGCTGCAGAATAATGCACTGGACTGCAAGGTAGGTTTGGCAGTTCAAATCCACAAGCTGCTCCTCAGAAACCCTACACAGGGTAACTATGAGTCTGAACTGACTCAATAGCACATAACAACACAATGGCGGCTGTCAGTTTAAACTAATACAGACTATTCTTTATAGAAACTCTAAGCAGCAGGCAAACATTCTTTATTAATTGAGCTAGCTTGTAATTTAGATTTCTGGTGTGACCCTGTGGGTTAATGCACCAAACTGCAGAGTCATTTTGAACCTTAAGGTCTGCAGTTCAAGCTCACAAGTCATTCCTCGGGAATGGTATACAGCAACATTTATGAGTCAGAACTGACTCGATGGCACATCACAACAAAGCAACCTACAGTTTCATGATGGTTTCACTGGATAGTTTTGGTTCAAAGTTTAAAGATTAGTTGGGGGCATTAAATTTAGGGTTACACATGTCTCAATAAATCCAGTAAGTCTGGTTTCCACATGAATTTTTTTTTTTTTCTAATTTTTTTCGTTTCCATATGAATTTGAAGTTCTGTTCCATACTTAGCTACCTTTTGATCCTTGATCAGAAAGTTCAGTAATGGTATTCTCCGTACTTTTAACTGCAACCTGGAGTCCTGTTACAAAAACAAATGAGGTCATTACTCACTCTTCTGAAACAATCTCAAAAGAGATGATGGTGCTTGAGGCCAACTCATTGCATATGTCTGTAGTGTAAATCACGCTTGGATTCTCCAACTCTTCAGCCACTATATTTGGACTAGCAGGAAAAGCCCATATGTTAAAGTCAATTCCTTTGTCTTAGGCAGGTCCCTTACTAAAGTCTCAGCTTGATTAGTTATTAAATCCTCTAAAGCAAAGATTCTTAAACTGTAGTTCATGATGTTGTTGTAGGTAAGTGCCGTCAAGTCAGTTCTGACCCATAGCAACACTGTATAGTGTTGCCCAGGAGCAGCTGGTGAGCTTGAACCACCAAACTTGTGGCTCAAGTTGACTCTGAAATTCAGTGCCTTAACCCACAGAGCCACACCATGACTCCATGATGTTTTAGTTGTTGTTAGGTGCCATCAAATCGGTACCGGCTCATAGCGACCCAATGCACAAAAGAATGAAACACTGCCTGGTCCTGGGCCAACCTTACAGTTGCCATGCTTAAGACCACTGATGCTGCCATTTGGCCAATCCATCTCGCTGGTGGTCTTCCTCTTTTTCTCTCACCGTCCACCTTACCAAAAATGATATCCCTACCCTTCTCCTACAACTGGTCCCACCTAACAATATGTCCAAACTATGAGAGATGAAGTTTGGCCATCCTGGCCTCCAAGAAGCATTCTGGCTGCACTTCTTCCAACACAGATCTGTTGATTCGTTTGGCAGTCCATGGCACTTTCATTATTCTCCTCAAACACCATAGCTCAAAAGCATCAATTCTTCTACTGTCTTCCTTATTAACTGTCCATTTTAGCAAGCATATGAGGTGATTGAAAATACCATGGCTTGGGTCAGGTGCACCTTAGTCCTCAAGCTGACATCTTTGTCCTTCAACACATTAAAAAGGTCTTGTGTAGCAGATTTGCCTAATGCAATATGTCATTTGATTTCTTGACTGCTGCTTTCATGAGTGTTGATAGTTGATCAAGAAGAATGAAGTCCTTGACAACGTCAATCTTTTCTCCATTGATAAGAATGTTGTTTATTGGTCCAGTGGGGAGGATTTTTGTTTTCTTGACATTGAGATGTAACCCATACCAAAGGCTGTGCTCTTTGATCTTCATCAGGAAATGTTTTAAGACTTCTTCACTTTCAGCAAGCAAGGTTGTATCATATA
>NW_006408568.1:15907243-15910383 GCF_000296735.1 Chrysochloris asiatica
CATGGTATTTTCAATAACCTCTTATGCGTGCGAAAGTTGGACAGTGAATAAGGAAGGTCGTAGAAGAATTGATGCTTTTGAGTTGTGGTTTTGGAGGAGAATACTGAAAGTGCCATGGGCTGCCAAAAAAAATGAATAGATCCGTTTTGGAAGAAGTGTAGCCAGAGTGCTCCTTGGAGGCCAGGATGGCCAAACTTTGTGTCTCATACTTCAGACATATTGTCAGGAGGGACAAGTCGCAGGAGAAGGATATCGTGTTTGGTAAGATGGAGGGTCAGAGAAAAAGAGGAAACCCCCCCAACGAAATGGACTGGCCAAATGGCAGCATGGATGGACTCAAGCATGGCAAAAGTAATGAGGTTGGCCTAGGATTGGGCAGTGTTTTGTTCTACTGTGCATATGGTCGCTATAAGTCGGTATCGATTCAATGGCACCTAACAACAACAACAAAAATATATATACACCAGGAATGCAGTGGCTCCAGGGAATAAACATTGGACTTCGAACTACAAGGTCTGTGATTTGAGCCTACCAGCCACTCCACAGGAGAAAGATGAGGTTTTCTGATCCCGCAAAGATTTGCAGCCTCAGAAACCCTATAAAGCTTACTATATATAAATCAGAACTGAATGGATGGCACCTACCAACTCACACATATATACACGTATACACATTTATATGCATGTATAAAATATAAAATAACATAGTAAAAATTAGGTCCAAAATGGCAGAATATAATCTGCAGTAATAATTAGCTCATTAAAAACAAAATTTGCCATTGAGTTGATTCCAACTCATGTGTTTCGGAGTATAACTACACTCCATAGGGTTTACAATTACTATGGTTGTTTGAGAGCAGTCACCAGGTCTTTTTCCAAGGTGCCTCTGGGTAGATTTGAATCACCAAGCTTTCAGTTAAGCACTTAACCATCTGTTCTCAATAGCTTACATTTATTACATAATGTAATACTATATTGGTTGAATTTTTTTTATCAATCCTCAGAATTGTCCAATAAAGTAATAACTATATGTGGCCCAAAACAAGCCAGTTTAAAAAACAACCTTCCTATTCTCCTTCCAAATGCTGAGGAAAACCCTACACAAGGAGAAAAATATTAAATAGCAAAGACCTTTCTCTTGTTTTTGGCGTCAGAACATCACTGTACTTATTTTCTTACAGGTAATTTTTCTATTGTCTCAAATTAAATAACCAAATTAATAAACAAAGCTTAGAACTGGATCAGTTGGCCCTCTTAATGGCCAGCATCCTCTAGGCTCCATGTATTCAATCCTCAGCATAATCTCCTCTGTGGTTTTAACTTTCTTCCAGAAAATTGGCATTGTCCGCCCATCACAGCCACTCTGCTTCCCATCACAGTGTAGTTTTCCTGCGCATTCAGAGAATGCCCTTCTTATACCTGGGTCACTTTGTGTGGCTGATGCTTGCCATACTTCCTACAGCAAGTTCCATGGATTGGGTACATTGACCATCTTTGTAGTGACACCGTCTTCACAGTGTAAACAGGAACTTCAGCGTCCTCACTCCTTTCATCTTTCTTTTTCCATGTAGTTTTAAGTTTTCATATGCTAACTCAAATGTTGATAGTTCTCATCTACCAGTTCAGGGGAGAAAGCTGTGGCAGTTTGCAAAGATTACAAACCAAAGACCCAAACCCACTGCCACTGAGTCAATTCTGATTCATAGCAACTCATTATAGGGTTCTCAAGTTTGTAAATCTTTGTAAGAGTAGAAAGCTTCATCTTCTCCCGCAAGAGACTGGTGGGCTCGAACTGCCAACCTTGTGGTTTGCTGTCCAGTGCTTATCCTACAGAGCCACCATAGCCTTGGAAACTCTATGGAGCAGTAATATAATCTATCCTACAAGCTTGCTATGATTTGACAGCACATGATAACAACACATAAATACCAAATTTTAATCATTATGGAACAAACATTAAATAGTCTAATTATGCAAGTTTTTCTGAATTTCTTATAAGTTATTTTCATATCATTGTCATCATGATGAGGCATCTCTGCCATTTGCTTCCAACAATGATTAGGCTTTGTAAAAGCCTATTCTTTATAGAAAAAATTAAAATATTCATTTTTGTAATCCTACAAACATACTGTCAAATACTAAATTTAAACTTTTCTCCTACAATCTGTTGAATACCAAGGAAATATTTTTAAAAATTAAGTGGTACAGAACAACCCTTATAAAGAGTGAAATACTTTTTGTAATACAAATAGTCACTCCTTCTGTAATGCATTCAAGTGAATACTCAAAATATATTAAGCTGTATTAAGCATAGTACAATGTCTTACACTGATATTTTAATTATAGACAAATAACGTCGTATAACCCCCAAATTAACTTCCCAAGGACATAAAGTGATGGCCATCAGTATAAAATCGCATAGCAACCCCCTCTAAGACTGAAACTCAAAAGGAACACATGAGCAGGCATGGAAGCTTGCTGCAGACTACATTGGACTACTGGTGAGTGGAAGGAGAAAGGCAGCAATGAAGAAATGGGCTGAGTTCAACCATGGTCCATAGACTCCCGTTGATCTGGAGATGAGAGAGAGAGAGAGAAGATCTGGAGATGAGAGAGAGAGAGAGAAGAAGAAGGGCTGGTTGATCCAAAGTGCGGTGACACTGGGGACCCCTGAGCTGACGGACAACGACATAGCCAAAGAGGGCTAGAGCTGAGAGTAAAGCATCCAGCTGATATGAAGTAAGGGGAGATGCACAAGAACACCCAAACTTGCAGATAGTACCCCATTTGACCTAGCCTCGATGGATTGATAATCAGAACTCAACCAGAGGAAGATTTTTTTTTTTTAATTATTATTTTTTTTGATAAAGAAAACAAGGGTAAATTGCTACAATTTGATGAACTTGGCCTATTACTCATGGAGGTAGTAGCTCAAAATGCTAATAGAGAGGGAAGGAGTCTTCACATCAAGTATCAATGCTATCCCCTCTGTACACATGGTAGACAGAGACGGGCAATTTAGATATTGGCTTCCTAAAATGAGTGAGTGATAAAGGCACAAAGTGACTGGCTTACAAGGTTTCAAGACGGAGTTTGGTTTAAGAATGTGGGGGGCAGGGAGATAGAGTTCCCACTGAATAG
>NW_006408568.1:15917719-15926937 GCF_000296735.1 Chrysochloris asiatica
TCACTTTCTTGAAAGATTTCAATTTTTATTCCATCAATTCCTGGTGCCTTGTTCTTTGCCAATTCCTTCAATGCACCTTGGGCTTCCTCCTTCAGAATCATTGGCTCTTAATCATATGCTACCTCTTGAAACGGCTGAACATTAACCATTTCCTTTTGGTACAATGACTCTGTGTATTCCTTCCATCTTCTCTTGATGCTTTCTATATCATTCAATAATTTGCCTAGAGAATATTTCAAGAACGAACGTCGAGGCTTAAATTTTTTCTTCAGTTTCCCCAGCTTGAGAAATTCTGGCCGTGTTCTTCCTTTTTGGTATTCTGACTCTAGATATTTGTACATTTTGTTGTAATATTTGGCTTTATCATCTAGAGCTTATCTTTGAAATCTTCTATTCAGCTCTTGGACCTCCTCATTTCTTCCATTTGCTTTAGTATCTCTACAATGGAAAGCAAGTTTCAGTGTCTCTTCTGACATCCATTTTGACCTTTTCCTTCTTTCTTGTCTTCTTAATGACTTTTTGCTTCTATATGTATGATGTTCTTGATGTCATCCCAAAACTCTTCTGGTTTCGGTCTTTGGTGTTTAATGTATCAAATCTGTTCTTCAGATGATCTCTAAATTCAGGTGGGATATATTCAAGGTCATATTTTGGCTCGTGGACTCGTTTTCATTTTCTTCAGCTTCAGATGGAATTTGTTCCACAGTCTGCCCCTAGCCTTGTTTTCACTGATGATACAGAGCTTTTCCATCGTCTCTTAATGCAGACATAGTCAATTTGATATCTATGTATTCCATCTGGTGCGGTCACGTGTATAGTCATCTCTTATGCTGTCTAAAGAAGGTATTTGAAATAAACAAACCACTGGTTTTGCAGAATTCTATCTTGCGTTCTCCAGCTTCATTTCTATCACCAAAGCCATACTTTCCAACTACTGATCCTCTTTGCTCCCAACTTTTGCATTCCAATCACCAGCAATAAGCAATACATCTTGATTGCATGTTTGGTTGATTTCAGATTGAAAAAGTTGGTAGAATTCTTCTATTTAATCCTCACTGGCTTTAGTGGTTGGTGTGTAAATTTGAATAATAGCAGTATTAACTGGGCATCTCTGTAGGCTCATGGATATTATCCTGTCACAGACAGCGTTGTACCTCACGACTGATCTGGATATGTTCTTTTTGACAAGCAATGCAACACCATTCCTATTCAATTTGTCATTCCCTATATAATAAACCATGTCATTGTCAATATCAAAATGGCCAATACCACTCCATTTCAGCTCACTAAGGCCTAAGATATCGATGTTTATGAGTTCCATATATTTCTGACAACTTCCAATTTTCCCAGATTCATGTTTCATACATTCCATGTTCCAATTTTCAATGGATATTTACAGCTATTTCTCTTCATTTTGAATTGTGGCCCATCAGCAAATGAAGGTCCTGCAGGCTTTACTCCCATGAGCTTTACTCCATTTACGTCATCACAGTCAACTCTATTTTGAGGAGGCAGATCTTCCTCAGTCACATTTTGAGTGTCTTTCAACCTGAGGGTCTCATTTTCCGGCACTATATTTGACAGTGTTTCTCTGCTATTCATAAGGTTTTCAGTGATTAAATATTCAGAAGTAGTTCATCACTCCTCCTTCCTAGTCTGTCTTTGTCTGGCAGCTCATCTGAAACCTGTCCACCATGAGTGACCTTGCAGGTATTTAAAATACTGGTGGCACAGCTTTCAGAGTCACAGCAACTCACAAGCCACCTCAGTACAACAAACTGACAGACAAGTGGTCGTTGCAAGGGGTAGGTATCACTTAGCTTACATACTGTTGTTGTTAAGTGCCATTGTGTTGATTCCAACTAGGAGCGGCCCTATATAGGGTGTCCGAGGAACAGCTGATGAGCTTGATCCACCGACCTTGCGATTCAAACCAACCTCCTAGTTCAGTGCATTAATCCGTATCATCACACCAGGACTCCATAACTAAGTTTGTGTAAAATGGCAATTTGAGAATGATAACACTTCCAAATGCATGTATTGCATAATTAAGGTAACAAAACAGAGGCAAACCACAAATTATTTCAGAAATGCAAGACATAAATAAGCACAGTACCTCAACAAGACCTTATAGTTTCAAACAGATTCCTCAAATAAATATCTTGAAACAGATCCCCGGAATAAACATCTTGTTTTCTTTAAAAAATTCATGTCACTAGGTAAGAAAATACAATAATAAGTATAATGTATCTTTTTAAATAAAAATTCATGTTTACCACATCAACAACACCTCATGAAATGCTATTGGTCTTACAACGAAATAGAAAGGAACAATAATTTGTGAAAATACAGAAACTAAAATGAACCTCTAATAGATGTAACTCTAACATGTTAGTTAAATTACTTAAAAGTATCTTTGCACTTCATTGAAAAGTGTATTCACATTGAATATGAACCATAACACAAAAAAGGAAATGGAATATATTCTCTGTACATGTGTGACTTGAGATCTGGCAGTGCTTACAATAATGTAATGAAATTCCTCTTAAAGTCAGGTTCAAGAATATTCAGAATATGTTTTTCATGAGCAGAAGCATGATTTATACATTAGGTTGAACTGTAAAAGCCAATGTCTTGCAGGCATTCTGAAAGTAACGGACAAACTTTGTGACCTAACAGGTTTGTGTGAATATAAAACATGGCCTCAGATACAGTCATATTATTTAAACCAGCCATTTTCCTGAATATTCATGAAGTATCTATTGCTGTCTAGTCTATTCTGACTCATAGTGACCTTATAGGACAGAACAGAATGGCCCCTAGAGTTTGCAAGGCTGTGAAGTTTATAGAAGCCAACTGCCAAAATCGTTTTCCCCCAGAGTGGCTGGTGGGTTCAAATTGTTGACCTTTCATTTATCAGCCAAGTACTTTATCACTAAGCAACCAGGACTATTTTTTAAAGAACTTTTGAAGTGGGGGAAAAGTACTGAATATACTTACTTACCATGGACTACCAGCAGAATAAAATAATCTGTTTTGGAAGCAGTACACAGCCAGAAAAGGGAGGATGTTGAGATTTTGTCTCACTTATTTTAGACAAAAGTGTCCAGAGGAATCTGGCCCTGGAGAAGGGCATCATGCTTAGTAATGTAGAGGGGATCAGTAAAAATGAGGAAGACCCTCAAAGACATGGCTGACACAGTGACTACAGTAATTGGAGCCAACACAACAAGGATTGTGAGGATGAGTCAGAACCAGGCAGTGAATGTTCTGTTGGACACAGAGTCACTATGGGTCTTTTGGGCCTGTGGGAGAACCCTGCACTGAGAACCTCCTAGACACAGGGGAATCTTGATGCCAAGACACAAGACACAAGGAACCTCTCACACCCATAATCATTGAAAGGAGACAAGCTCCTTCCCTGACAGCCCATGGCAAGAGGAAGACTTTCCCCTCTCGCTGGCGCCTTGAATTCAGACTTCCAGCCTCTTAACCTGTGAGAAGAAATTTCTGTTTATTAAAGTCATACCCTTGTGGTATTTCTGTTCCAGCAGCACTTGTAGTAGTTATGTGCCGTGGAATCCGTTCTGACTCATAGCGACCCTCTACAGGGTTTCCAAGGCTGTAAATCTTTACAGGAGCAGAAAATCTCATCTTTGTCCTGTGGAACAGCTGGTAGTTTCAAACTGCTGACCGTGAGATTAGTAGTCCAATTCGTAACCACTACGCTACCAGAGCTCTAAAAATACCTACCTTTGTAACTGGCTTCCATTTCTCCCCTATCAAGAAGTACCTTCTTAATTCTCACCTAACTCCAACACACAGATTCAGACTATCCCCTCATTTTCAAAATCCCTGTGCAGCTCACATACAGAGTTACTTACTGCAGATACAATACTAGACACCCTCCTTCTTCTACTCACATAGTTAAAATATTTCACTGATATGTTTATAGTTTTTGTAGTGTGAATTCATCTTCAAAATTTTAATGAAGATGACCCAGTCATATTATTTGCTTCAGTGGAAATACTGTGGAAATTAATTAACATTATTTAATTAACCACAGAGAAAACTAATGCTACTCCATAAGCTATGTAGCCAGGAATATGTCTCAGGTCTAAAGTTGGCCCTGGCACTGTTCCTTCATGTGAACCTAGGGAAGATCTCAAGTTCTGATGTCCACCCCATCAACAGAGATACTTAGGCAATTAGCTGACTTGATTTTTGCTTTTATGAGACTATCTTTAAACAGTGATTTATATAAGGAACTTTCCATAGTGGTAGAATCAGGATTCAAACCCACAAATCGGATTGTTACTAAAAGAAAAGGGTTCTGAAAAAACAAAAGTTATGGCTCCCCTTTCTCTCTTCAGTGACAGAAAAGCTAAGTGGTCACAATGGCTAAAACAATCCTTGAATTTGGTTTGCAAGGACCAGCATTTAAAAGAAAAAGGAGGTATATTTGAGTTATATATTATTGTCTGACTCTATCATCCTGCTCAGTAATTAAACAGGACTTTTAAAATAAGTAATTTCCTTTAGGTTTTGTGCTCTGTGATTCTTAGAACAAACCAACCAAAAACACTTTTTGATACTAAATGAAACAGTATTTCAATAAAAAGTTTGCAACAGTTCAGAATATGTAAAAGAGTAAGTATGGTGCTCCTCTAGATATCAGCAATTCATTTTGATTGCTGACTATAAATTTGGCTTCCTTATTAAATAAACAGGATTCATTTGGATCATTGCACGTGGCAGTTCTTGAATAAGTCAGCTGTAAACAGAGCCTGAACAAATTCCCTGCATGTTCTGCTACCAATTATATTAGATCAAATTATATGGGTAAGAAATGAAGCTTTACCAGTCACAATTATTTTTAAAACAATAAAACGTAGCAGATATTAACTTACTGTTTTCTTCTTGTTAACACTCAGACAATAATAGATGAGATTCATAGTTGTTTAACAACAACAACAACAAAACAGGCCTATTATGTCAGCCTAGGAAGCAGCCATTCATCAACTAATGTGGGGCAAACCATTCATGATGACTTAACAGAGACAAATACATTTTATACTTAGTTTTCAACCATCATTTCCTTTCACAGAGGGAAGATATGGTAATTTAACAAAGAAAGAGAGGGAGAATTAGTATAATAAACATAAGACCTTTTTTTACACTCAATCTCACCATGAGCTAGAATTCACCTGTCTACATTATTATTGGTGTGGCGCCAGGGGTATATGCAGTGGACTGCAAAATCGGCTTGAACTGTAAGGTCAGTGGTTCAAGTTCACCAGCTGTTCCCTAGGAAATCCTATAGAGAATTGCTATGGGATGGTATGGACTTGAGAACACTTAACACCAACAACAATAATCATAAACTCTTCTTGATTTCCCCCAGAATTTAAACAATCCCAGCACAATAAACTGTTGAGATTTAAAACCAGCCCCAAATAGCAATCTGGAAACAGTCTTGTCTTAGGTTTCTAGTGCTGCCATAACAAAAAATACTACAAGTAAGTGGCTTTAAACAAGAGGAATTTATTTTCTCACAGTTTTAAAAAAAAGGTCAAAAAATCCAAATCCAGATCTTGGCCATGTTGATTCCTAATTTCTGGTGGCTACTACCAATCCATGGTGCTCCTTTGTCTGTAGGTGAATCCTCACAACATTTTCCCTCAAACACTGTCAGATATCGTGTAGAAAAATGAGCCCACCTGGTTGGAAGTCACTAAAAACGCACTGGGAAAGAGCTGCGTCCTCAAAGTAGAGTTGACCATGATGATGTGAATGAAGTAAAACCCCAAGGAGAAAAGCCCGTGGGATATTCATTTGCTGATAGGGCACAACTCAAAATGCAGAAAACAGCTGTAAACATCAACTGAAAATCAGAACATGGAATGTATGAAGTATGAATCTGGGAAATTTTGAAGTTGTCAAAAATGAAATGGAACACATAAACATTGATATCTTAGGCATAAGTGAGCAGAAAGAATTTTGTAAGACCAATGATTTGTTCATTTCAAATACCTTCTTTAGACAGCATAAGAGACAACTATACACATGGACCTCACCAGATGGAATACACAGAAATCATATTGACTACATCTGTGGAAAGAGACTATGGAAAAGCTTCATATCATCAGTCAAAACAAGGCCAGGGGCAGACTGTGCAACAGACCATCAATAACTCATATACAAATTCAAACTGAAGCTAAAGAAAATGAAAACAAGTCCACAAGAGCCAAAATATGACCTTGAATATATCCCACCAGAATTTAGAGATCATCTGAAAAACAGATTTGAAACACTAAAGACTGAAGATCAGAAGAGTTGTGGGATGACATCAAGAGCATCATACATGAAGAAAGCAAAAGTCATTTGTTGTTGTTGTCAGGTGCCATCGAGTCAGAACCGACTCATAGCGACCCCATGCACAGTAGAACGAAACAATGTCTGATCCTGGGCCAACCTCACTACTGCTGCCACACTTGAATCCATCAATGATGCCAACTAGCCAATCCATCTCGTTAGGGGTCTTCCTCTTTTTCTCTGACCCTCCACCTTACCCAGCATGACATCCTTCTCCAGCAACTGTTTCCTCTGGACAATATGTCCAAAGTATGAGAGACGAAGTTTAGCCATCTTGGCCTCCAAGGAGCACTCTGGCTGCACTTCTTCCAAAACAGATCTATTGGTTCTTTTGGCAGTCCATGGCACTTTCAGTATTCTCCTCCAACACCACAACTCAAAGGCATCAATTCTTCTACGATAATCCGTAGTCATTGTCCAGCTTTTACACCCACATGAGGCTATTGAAAACACCACGGCCTGGGTCAGGCGCATCTTAGTCCTCAAGCTGACATCTCTGCTCTTCAATACTTTAAAAAGTTCCTGTGCAGCAGATTTGCCCAATGCAATACGTCGTCTGATCTCTTGACTGCTGTTTCCACAAGTGTTGATAGTTGATCCAAGAAGAATGAAGTCCTTGACAACTTCAATCTTTTTTGAAGACAAGAAAAAAGGTAAAAGTCAAAATGGATGTCAGAAGAGACACTGAAACTTGCTCTGCAGCGTAGAGATGCTAAAGCAAATGGAAGAAATGAGGAGATCCAAGAGCTGAACAGAAAATTTCAAAAATGAGCTTGAGAAGATAAAGCTAAATAGTACAACAAAATGTACAAAGATCTGGAATCAGAACAACAAAAAGGAAGAATATGCTCAGCTTTTCTCAAGCTGGGGGAAACTGAAGAAAAAACTTAAGCCTCGACTTTCATTATTAAAAGATTCTCTGGGCAAATTATTGAATGATGCAGAAAGCATCAAGAGAAGATAGAAGGAATACACAGTCATTGTACCAAAAGGAAATGATTTATATTCAACCATTTCAAGAGTTAGTATATGACCAAAAGCCAATGATACTGAAGTAGGAAGTCCAAGGTACATTCAATTTGAGTAGAACAAGGCACCAGGGATTGATGGAATAAAAATTGAAATCTTTCAAGAAAGTGAGGCAGCACAGGAGGCACTCATTCATCTATGCCAAGAAATTTGGAAAACGAAAATTGGCCAACTGATTGGAAGAGATCCGTATTTGTGTTCATTCCAAAGAGAGGTGACCCAATGGAATGCAGAAATCATTGGACAATTTCTTTGATATCCCATTCGAGTAAAGTTGTACTAAAGGTAATACAGAAATGGATGCAAGCACACATTGACAGAGAACTTCCAGAGGTTCAAGCCAGATTCAGAAGAGGCTGTGGAACAAGGCATATCATTGCTGATGTCCGATGGCTCTTGCCTGAAAGCAGAGAATATCCGAAAGATGTTTACCTGTGCTTTATTGACTATGCAAAGGCTTTCGATTGTGTGGATCATAATAGGCTATGGACAACACTGAGAAGAAGTATGAGTACTCCAGAACACTTAACTGTGCTCATGAGGAATCTGTACCTGGACCAAGAAGCAGTTGTTCGAAGAGAACATGGGAACACTGAATGGTTTAAAACTGAGAAAGATATGTGACAGGGTTGTATTGTTTTACCATACTTATTCAATCTATATGCCAAGAAAATAATCTGAGAAGCTGGGTTATATGAAGAAAAATGTGGCATCAGGATTGGAGGAAGGCTCATTAACAACCTGCAATATGTAGATGATAGAGCCATGCTTAATGAAAGTGAAGAGGACTTAAAATATTGTAAAAGCTTGTAAGTCCCTCTTAAGCCTATAACTGATTGGAATACATAAAAAGGGGCTAGAATTTGTCCAGTGAAGGAGGCTCCCTGCAGAGCCTTTGCATTGCACAAGACCATAGGTGGAATTCTGATCCCCATCCAGAATCTTATGAGGCGGGACATTTCCACTTTAAAGGACAAGCCAACCAGTCTGGAGCAGCTAGAATAACAAATGATACTTCTTGAAGAAAGACAAGCAAGAAAAATAAAAAACAATTAACAGCAGTCCAATTGACTACTACAAGAACAAGCAAGTTGTTCCAAGCAAGTTGTTCTCCATGGAGCCATCAAGGCAAGTGGTCAGGTCCCCTCAAGGCAAACCTCCTCCCAAGACTGAAAGTCAAATGGAATACATTAGCAGGCATATGCTACTGCTGACCACATTGGTCACCAATAAGTGGAAGTGGCAGGGGGTGGGAGGAAATGGCAATGAAGTTGTGAACTAAGTCTGACCATATTCCATAGGCTCCACAAGACCTGCAGACTCCTGGGCCCAGGGTCAGGGACATGGCCCCAGAGGACTAGAACAGAGTGTGAAGCATCCAGCTGATATGAGGGGAGATGTACAAGAACACCCACACTTGCAGATATTGCTCATTTGACCTGGCATCAATATCTGGATGATTAGAAAATGACTAGAGGAAAAAAGAAGAGGGGAAAAAAAGGAGCAACCCACTACAAGTAGATGAACTTGATCTAGGCAAGTGGATGCAGTATGACAAAGGAGCAGAGAAATCTCTACAGTGAGGATCATTCCCACTCCCTTGGTTCACAGGGTTGACAGGGATGGGGAACTAAGACACTGGTTACTCAAAATGGGGAAACTACAAAGGCAAGAAGTGACTGGCTTACAAGCTTTCAATAGGGAACCTAGCTCCACAGAATACAGGGAAAGGTAGAATCTCCACTGAATTGTTTTCAAGGTGTCTGGATGGGGTTGATAAAAGGTGAGGGAGAAAGGACTCCTATGGTTCAATA
>NW_006408568.1:15927707-15929415 GCF_000296735.1 Chrysochloris asiatica
GAACTAGAAAGGCAAGACTTCATCTCATATACTTTGGACAAGTGATCAGGAGGGACCAGTTTCTGGAAAAGGATATCATGTTTGGAAAAGAAGAGGGTAACTAAAAAAGAGGAAACCCTCCAATTGAACAGGAAAAGGTAGAAACATTAACTGCCTCTTCTCAGCCAATGCTCATCAGGTTACTGAATGGGACCAAACTTCCCTACCCAGGAAATGAGCTAGAATGTTAATTGGATCACTGTCACTGAATGGGACCAATTCCCCTGGTTTCCCTCCTGTCCTCAAAAGGTCAGCACCCTAGTCCCTCTCTGACTCTGACCCCATATAAGCCCATGATGCCCTCCATTCCCCTCTCAGAATCTGGAGAAATTAGCTCCTTTGAGCCAGCCAGCTTAATAAAATCTGAAACTCTGCTTCACCTCTCTGAGTGGGCTCAGCTTCTTGGACCATGGATCAAGAGCTGCTGGAATCTAAAACTGCTGTAACACAATGAGATGGGCAGGCACAGTGACTGTAACAATGGGCTCAAACATCACTGTTAGGATGGCCCAGGACTAGGCAGTGTTTCCTGCACAAAACAGGATCACTATGAGTCAGAATTCACTGGGGGACACCTAACAACAACAATAACTCTTTCAGTTAAACTTAAAGTTGACAACATTTTCCAAGAAACTTAGAAAAATAGCCTATATAAACTGATTAAAATTTTGAATTTTATGAATATCCATACAACTTTCATTAAAACATGATGTTGTAAAGATTCAAACTATTGCTGATACCATTCAAAAAGAACCCACTAGAAATGCATCAATCAATGACAATTTAGTAGAATACGTCTAATGTTAAAAGAAATACATAATAGGATGCTATACAGCAGGAGTCTCCAAAGTAACTTTAGGGACCAAACCAATTATACCTTTGGTGTTTACACAGCACCTAAGCCAAGAACAGTCTTAACACTTTTAAAAGGTTAGAAAAGAATCAATATTTTACGACATATGAAAGTTAAATTTCAACATTATAAAGTTTTATCGGAACACAGTCACACTGATTTGTTGTCCGTTACCTGCATTGGCTGCATTGGCACGGCAACACTGAATTGAGCAGGTAACAACAGGTACCACATGGCTCACAATGCCTAAAAGATTTACTATTTGGCCATTCACAGAAAAAATTTCCTCAATTCCTGTTACAGAACCCCTCAAAGAAATAGGTTTTAGAAGATGGATAAGGGAAGGTCAAAAGAACTTACCATTACATTATATGTTGTTGTTGTTATGTGCCATGGAGTCGGTTCCGACTCATAGCGACCCTGCACAGGGTTTCCGAGGCTGTAAATCTTTACGGGAGCAGAAAGACTCATCTTTCACCCATGGAACAGCTGGTAGTTTCAAACTGCTGACCTTGGGGTTCACAGCCCGATTCATAACCACTACGCTGCTTTAAAAATAAGTATGCCTATAAGTAACAATGCTGTCACTGTTGTTGAATGCCACTGAGTCAGTTACAACTCATAGTGAGGGTTTCTAAGGAGTGGCTGTGAGTTTGAACCACCAACTTTGAAGTCCAAACTGACCTTATGTCGAGTGCTTATCCTACAGTGCCATTATCAGTATTCCATACAAAATAACACTTTACTAATGCATGCCTAAAAAATCTGTACCTAGACAAAGAAGCAGTTGTTCGAACAGAACATGGGAACACTGAA
>NW_006408568.1:15930128-15932674 GCF_000296735.1 Chrysochloris asiatica
CATTGATGGACTCAAGTGTGGCAGCAGTAGTGAGGTTGGCCCAGGATCGGACATTGTTTCGTTCTGCTGTGCATGGGGTCGCTATGAGTCGGCTCCAACTCGATGGCACCTAACAATAACAACAATGCATGCCTCGTATGGTACTATAGATAATCATAGGACTGCTAACTATAAGGTTAGCAGTTCAAGTCCACCACCCACTTCTGGGAGACCTTATTGCTACGAGTTGCTATGAGTCAGAAACAACTCAACAGCAGTTAGCAACAGCAACAATACGTGCCACTAATATCAATAGAAAAAAAGATGTAAAGAACCAGAGAATGAAGAAGGAAAAAGGGGGGAAGGTGGGAAAAGGAAAACAAAATGACAGATGATTAAAATGAAAAAGAAAAACCACTGAGACTGCTTGAGGTACAATGGTCTCAACTGCTACGTCATCCTTGAGAATGCTATTATACTGGTTACAGTTTTAAGTGCATCAGTAATTTTTACTGGGTATTGGAGGAGAAGCAGAAATTATGGTAGTGTAGTGGTTACAAGTTGGGCTGCGCACCACAAGGTCAGCAGCTCGAAACTACCAGCTGTTCCGCAGGAGAAAGATGAGGCGTTCTGCTCCCGTAAAGATTTACAGCCTCAGAAACCCTATGCAGGGTCACTATGAGTGGAAACCGACTCCACGGCATATCACCACCATCACCACCACCAATCTCCCATCTCCTCATCCTAAAGCATTCTTACTAATTTAACATGAGCAGTGAATGTAGGTATGATGCTGCAGGATGAGCACTTGACCAGACTAAACAGGTAAGCTTACCACTAGAACCATTTTTTCCTCTGGGCACATCTGCTGAACTGATAGAAATTAGGCTTTGGTAGCAATATCATCATGGTACTCTACCACAAAAGAGAAGGACTGACATCCACTTGGGTTGTTGTTGTTAAGTGCCATGGAGTCGGTTCCAACTCAGAGCGACTCTGTACAGGGTTTCCGAGGCTGTAAATCTTTACGGGAGCAGAATGCCTCATCTTTCTCCCACGGAACAGCTGGTAGTTTCGAACTGTGTAGGCAAGTCTGAAAGGAGACTCCCCCAATACAGCTGAGATCCAAGACACACACACATATCAGTAAAAGAGAGAACAAGAAATAACAACCTCATGCCCCAGAACTATAAGAAAACTAACCAGTTTGAAGAGCACTTGTGCAATACAGCATTTGATTTCTTGACTGCCGCTTCCATGAGTGTAGATGGTTGATCTGAGCAAAATGAAGTCTTTGACAACTTGAATCTTTTCTCCATTTATCGTGATTTTACTTATTGGACCAGTGATGAGGATTTTTGTTTTCTTTACATTGAGGTGCAACCTATATCAAAGGCTGTGGTCTTTGAACTTCATCAGTAAGTATTTTAAGTCCTCTTCACTTTCAGCAATCATCTGCATATCTCAAGTTGTTAATGAGTCTTCTGCTATCCTGATGCCATGTTTTTCTTCATATAACCCAGCTTCTTGGGTTATTTGCTCAGGGTACAGACTGAGTAAGTATGGTGAAAGAATACAGCCCTGGTGCACACCTTTCCTAATTTTAAATCAATCAGTGTTCCCTTGTTTTATTTGAACAATTGCCTCCTGGTCTATGCACAGCTTCCTGATGAGCACAATTAAGTGTTCCCAAATACTCATTCTTGTCATGGTCCCCACAATCAAAAGCATTTGTGTAACCAATAAAGCCTAGGTAAACATCTTTCTGGTTTTCTCTGCTTTCAGTCAAGATCCAGCTGACATCAGCAAAGATATCCCTAATTCCACATTCTCCTCTGAATCCAAATTGAACCTCTGGAAATTCTCTGTCAATGTATGCTTGCAGCCGTTTATGAGTTATCTTTAGCAATATTCTACATGCATGAGATTCTAATGATACTGTCCCCGATGACTTCCAATTTCTGTTGGGTCACCTCTCTTTGGAATAGGCAGAAATATGGATCTTTTCCAGTCAGTTGGCCAAGTCACTGTTTTCCAAATTTCTTGGCATAGATGAGTGAGTGCCTTCAACGCTGCATCAGTTTGTTAAACAATTTCAATTAGTGTTCCATCACTTTCCAGACCCCTGCTCTTTGCTAATGCCTCCAATGCACCCTGGACTTCGTCCTTCAGTATCATTGGCTTTTGATCATGTTAACTCTTGAAATTGTTTAAAATCAACCATTTCTATTTGATACAGTGAATCTGTGGACTCCATCTTCTTTTGATGCTATCTACATCAATCAATAGTTGGACCATGTTGTTGTTGTTGTTAAGTGCCATCAAGTCAGTACCAACCCATCGAGACCTTATGCAGAGCAGAACAAAACAATGCCCGATCCTGGGCCAACCTCACTACTGTTACCATGTTTGAGTCCATCCATGCTGCCACTTGGCCAATCCATCTCACTGGGGGTCTTCCTCTTTTTCTTTGATCGTCCACCTTACCAACATGATATCCTTCTCCAGTTACTGGTCCTTCCTGACAACATGTCTAAAGTATGAGAGATGAAGTTTAGCCATCCTGG
>NW_006408568.1:15934014-15951602 GCF_000296735.1 Chrysochloris asiatica
TTTAAGGTTTTTATTGTGGATTGAGTGAAAGTTTACAGGGCACATCATCAGTTTCACATTCAACCATTCACATGACTTGTTTCATTACATTGATTATAATCCCCTCCATACATATGTATGATGTTCTTGATGTCATCCCACAACTCTTCTGGTCTTCGGTCTTTAGTTTTTAATGTATCAAATATGTTCTTCAGATGATGTCTAAATTCAAGGTCATATTTTGGCTCCCTTGGACTTGTTTTCATTTTCTTCAGCTTTAGTTTATATTTACATATGAGTAATTGATGGTCTGTTCCACAGTCTGCCCCAGCCTTGTTTTGACTGATGATATGAAGCTTTTCCATTGTCTCTTTCCACAGATGTAGTCAATATGATTTCTATGTATTCTATCTGGTGAGGTCCATGTATATAGTCATCTCTTATGCTGTCTAAAGAAGGTATTTGAAATGAACAAATCACTGGTCTTACAAAATTCTATACTGTTATCTCCAGCATCATTTCTATCACCAAGGCCACATTTTGGAATTATTGATTCTTCCTTTTACTTTCTAATCTCCAGTTATTATCAATACAGTTTGATTGCATGTTTGATCAATTTCTGAATGAAGAAGTTGACAGGATTCCTCAATTTTACCATCACTGGCTTTAGTGGTGCGTAAATTTGAATAACTGTGGTATTACCTGATCCTCCTTGTAGGCACATGGATACTATCCTATCACAGACAGCATGTTCTACAAGACATATCTTGATATGTTTTTTCTGATAATGAATGCGACACCATTCCTCTTCAATTTGTCATTCCCAGCATAGTAAACCATGTGATTGTTAAGATTCAAAATGGCCAATACAAATCCATTGCAGCTCATTAATGCCTACGATATTGATGTCGACGCATTCCACTTCATTTTTTACAATTTCCAATTTTCCTAGATTCATACTTTTTACATTCCATATTCTGATAATTAATGGATGTTTATGGCTGTTTCTTTTCATTTTGAGTGTGCCCCATCAGCAAGTGAAGGTCCCTAAGGCTTTACACTCTATTTACATTATCACAGTCAACTCTACTTTGAAGACACAGATCTTTCCCAGTTGTATTTTGAGTGCCTTCTAATCTGAGGGGTTCATCTTCTGGTACTATATCTGACAATATTCTGGTGTTCTTCATCATGTTTCAGTATCCAGTATTCTGGTGTTATCTGACAGTGTTCCACAGCTATTCATAAGGTTTTCAGTGACTAAATATTTAGAAGTAGTTCATCTCTCTTCTTCCTAGTATGTCTTCGTGTGGAACCTCATCTGAAATGTTTCTACCATGGGTGATTCTGCTGGTACTTAAAATATTGGTGGCATAGATTCCAGAATCATAGCAACACACAAGCCACCACAGTATGACAAACTACAGACCAGTGATGGATGGAGCAAGTAGTAGCTTCAAACTGCTAACTTGAGGATAGCTAATGAGCACTTACCCACTGTGCCACCAGGGCTCCATTATTACATTGGGTAAAACTTACTGAGTGCTTACTATGAGCAAATGGTGATTGAAGTGTATTACATATGTTAATATGTAACTACCAGTACATGTTCAATGTTTAATCATCAGAATACTATAAGACAATACCATTATATAGCTCCATTTTCATGACTGAGAAACAGACACAACATACATGGACCATTATAAAAGCCAGAATAAACAAACAATTCAGACTGCTATAGATTTAACAATCATACTCATGATAAAATAGGATGCAAAACATATTCACAAATTGAACTCCAACTTTATATTGATCTAGTACAATTGTAAGTTAGACTTATACCTGGATTGCAAGATTGGTTTAACTTTAGAAAATCAATCAGTAAAATTCACCACATTAACAGATTAAGGAGAAAAATCAGATTATTATCTCAATACATGCAGAAAAAGTTTAACAAAATTTAAGATTTATGATTAAACTTTTACTAAACTGGAAATAAAAGGAAACGCTTAATCTGCTAAAAAGCATTCTTAAAAATTTAATGTCAGAATTATAGTAACTTATTTTCAACACTAATGCAGGTTTGTTAGCACAGATCAACAAATGAAATAAACAAACGTAAAAGAAACTTAACATGTACTATTCTCAGAAAAATATCATTATGTAAGCAAAATAACCTAAAGGAACATATAAAATAAAAAACTGATTAGAATTATTGAAGATTTTTCACATGATTTATATATAAAACCAACTTATAAAAAACATGTTTAATGACTATGTATCAACAACCAACTGCTAAAGAGGAAAAAAAGTGTTATTTAAAAAGACATTGAGGAAACCAATTTGCTTTGCAAATTTTCACCCAAATCAATTTTTTAAAATTTACATTTGCTTTAAAATACATAAAGTAAATAAGAATAAACAACATGAGAGGTCAAAGATCCAAACTGTACAAACTGTCAAATGTTATACAGAAATGTCAAAGGCATAAATAAAAGACAATGTGTACCATTATCGATGGATTATACTTAAAAATACATAAAGTTTTCCTTGAAATGATTTATACATTCAATGTCATTCCAATCTAAAATATGACACATTGGTTTTATAGAACCCAATAAGCTGGTTCTAAATGTATACTGACTGCAAGCCAAAACACTCTTGAAAAACACCAGCAAAGTAGAGAATTTGCAAAAACAGTAATAATTCTACAGGAATATAAGAATTTTAAGGAGCAGTACTGGTAAAGGGAACAGACCAACCAATGAAATGGAAAAGAGAAACCATGCAAATAGAGAAATGTGATTTAATCATAAGAGCTAAACAAATTAGCAGGAAGAGAGCAGAGTCTTCAACAAATGGTGTTGGGATAACTACTTATCCATATGATAGAAAATGAAATTAGACTTGTACCACATGCTCTACAAAAAAATCAACACCAACTAAACTGACGACTTAAATGTGAAAGTCAAGAGTTGTTGGATACCAATAATGGAGAATTTATTTATGCCCTTGAAGTAGGGTGAGAAAAGATTTCTTACTAGAGACACAAAAAGGTGTAAATGAAAAGATCAATGTAGTCAGCTTAGTAAAATAAAGTCATTAAAAAGAGTGAAACGACCAGTCACACACACAAAAACAAAAAGGTGTTTCTGTTATAACATCATGTGTGTGTTCCTGAAAGCTTCCCAATTTACAAAAAAGTGTGTGCTAAAAACAACAGGCCTTATGAAAACTAAGATTTGGAGAAGAAGTCTCAAAGCCATGCAACTTTGTCAGTAAAGGACTACCAAAAGTAACACTAATCCTAACAATAACATAAATACAGTTTAGAAGACATGTTAATATCTAATAAATGTTATAGTAAATATAGAATTTTCCTTTAAAAAAAAAGAAAGGTGGAAGTCACCAGGTGGAGAGTATGAGGAAGGGTTGAGACTGTGAACTGAGGGAGCTGAAGATGGGAGGGAGTTATGAGAGAAGCACGCAGCCAGCACATAGCCTAACTTCATCAACAAGAAGAAAGGGCGGTGAATGGGGCATGTGACAGACCTATCTTTCCCAGCAGCTTATCCATGAAGCTGCCTTAATGCAGCTTGTGATCAGCTGTTATTACCAAAAATAAAAGAAACCCATTGTTATCCTGTTGATTCCAACTCACTGCAAGACTATAAGACAAAGTGGAACTACCCAGTCAGTTTCTTCTGAAACACCTCTAAGTGGACTCAAACCTCCAACTGTTCACTTAGCATCCCAGATGTGTTTTATGTTGGGGAAAGTGCATAGGAACCAACTTGACTTTTACATTGTACTGACATAAATGAACTGGGTATCCAGCACATGTGAACGTTTTCCTATTACAGGAGTTTGCCTTGTAACAAAGCAAACTGTATTTACAACATATAAAAATGATTAATGTAGGATTAACACAGGACTCCTAACCACAAGGTCAGTGGTTCAAACTCTCCAGCGACTCCTTGGAAACCCTATACAGGATCATAATGAGTTGAAACCAACTTGATGGCACTTAACAACAAATCATTAAGGAAGAAAATGATCAAGGGACATAAACAAGAACTTGATGGAAAAAGATATGTAAACGTCTGATTAAAAAAAATTTTAAAAACACGTAAAAAACTCCTCAAAGGTAATTATAGAAACTCTAATTAAAACTATACTGATCTAGGGACTCTTGGGCCCAGAATCAATGACATAGCCACAGAGGAGTAGAGTGGAGAGTGAAGCTACCAGCTGATAAGAAGAGAGGACATATGTACAAGAACACCCACACTTGCAGATAATACCCACTTGACCTGGCTTCAATAACTGGATGATCAGAGCTCAATCACAAGAATAAAGAAGAGGGAAAAAAAAAAAAAAGTAATCTGATACAATTTGAAGAACTTGACCTACACCTATGGATGCAGTAACTCAAAAGAGGGAACAAATCCTTACAGCAAGAATCATTTTCACCCCCTCCACACACACAGTAGATACGGATGGGCAACTTGGACATTGGCTACCCAAAATGGGGGGCTACAAAGGCAAGAAATGACTGATTCACAAGCTTTCAAGAGGGAGCCTAGAACCAGAGGGTGTGGAGGAAGGTAGAATCTCCACTGAGTAGTATCCAATCTGTCTGGGCGGGGCTGATGAAAGGAGATGGGGATGGCACTCATGTGGTACAATAGTGAATAACAGCTATAGGGCTGACTGTGAGGGTTGGAAATGTAAAGGCAGATGTTTTGCAGCAAAAGGAGGGGAGTGATTGATTTAGCAATCCAGGAGTGGAGGTCCCTGGGACCATCAATGGAGAAGAGCGGAGTGCAGGACCCTACCCAGAGAAACACTGAGATGGAGGCAGAGACGACGGCATGGAGAGATGGAGCAGCTACGGACGCTAGACCCAGAGAGGGAGTGGGGCTGTGTGCTGAGGACAGGGTATACCCTTTGGTTGGTTGATGATGCATGGAGGGGATTGTAACCATGGCAATGAAACAATATACGATAGGATGAATGTAAGGCTAATGTTCTTCCTTGTAAATTATCACATAATTCACAATAAAACATTTAAAAACAAACTACACTGATGTATTCTTTTACAAAAACTAGACTGACCAAATCTTCAATCTGTCATAATCAAATATTAGAGACGATGGAGAACAATCAGAACACTTGTATAACACCATTCTGAAAAGCAACAGGCACTGTCTAATAAAGTTGCAAGTGCATATCCCATGACCTAGGCATTAAACTCCTAGATACATTAAACACCTAGGCATTAAACTCCTAGATACATTAAACACCTAGGCATTAAACTCCTAGATACATTAAACACGTAGGCATTAAACTCCTAGGAAAATCCTAGAAAAACCAAGAATGTTCATATCAACTCTGCTTCTAATTGCAAAATTATGCAGAACAGACTTTGTATAATGAGTCTGTACACTGTCTAATATTATAATCAAAAACCCACTGCCATCAAGTAGATTCCAACTCATCGTGCCCCTACGTAGGATTTCAGAGGCTGTAATAAGCAAGCCTTTATCGGAGGCTGTAAATCTTTATGGGAGCAGATAGCCTCACTTTTTTCCCCAGAGTAGCTAGTTGGTTTGAATGACCTTGCAGTTAGCAATCCAATGCTTATCCCACAGTGCCACTAGGGCTTCTTAGTGGCCCTATAAAGGGTTTCAAAGACTAGAAACCTTCCTCCCATGCAGAGTGGCTGGTAGGTTAGAACTGCCAATTTTGAGGTTAGCAGTCCGATGCCTAGTTCACAGCATCACTTATAGAACATTACACAACAGAGAAAACAAACAAAGAAACAAAACAAAACAAAACAAAAAAACAGCCAAGGAGTCAATTCCAACTCATAGAGACTCTACCTAAGGTTCCAAGACAACAGTGCAAATGAATACATTACAGCCACATGCAGCAAGGCAGATTCATCTCTGACAACAACGCTAGGGAAGAAAAGAAGGTATCACAAGAATACTGTCTTATTCATATAAAAGTTCGGAAGCATGCAAAATTAAACAATATGTTGTTTGGGAACAATAATCCATGAAGATATACAGAAAATAGAAATTATATTATAAATACCAAATTTAGTTCAGAAGCATGAGAGAAGGAAAAGAGATCTGGGAGAGATACATGGAGCAGTGACAATACACTTTTTCAAATCTGGGTGGAACCTCTCAGTTGTATCATTATTCCATATACCATAATAATATATTTTATAAGTATGCTATCAAGCAAAAATGGAATGCAAAAATGGAATGCAAAAATAATGGCATTTTTCCATGAAGTTCCCTCATATTCTTTGGAGCAATATAATATTTAATATTATCAGTAAAAGAAGAAAAGGATAGAAACCTGTAAAAATGTATTCATTGAGCACAATTATATAATACACACTACAAAAAAAGTAACAACAAAAGGGTCCATCCTTCAAGGAGCCCATAGTCTCTAAAAATGAAATGACATAAACATCCAATGCCTGTGTAATAAGCACTGATCTCACAGTGTATATAGGTGTGTGTTTTGGTAACCTAGAGATAGGTTACCAAACCTAGAGATGGCAACTTACATAACTGTAGACTGGACTTATTAATATGATATATTTTCAGCTAAACTATACTTGTTATGGAGTCTGGTACTAACCAGAAGGTCAATGGTTCAAACCCAGCAGCTACTCCTTGGAAACCTGATACAGGGTCACTATGAGTCGAAACCGACTCAACAGCACTTAGCAACAAACAACACACTTCTTAGGTTTTTTCATGTGTCCATCAATAGGAAACCAGAGATATCAGTAAACAAAATGACAACAACAAAATCCAACCACAAAGCAAAAACAGGGAATGATGTCTACTTACAGAACTTGCAAAAGAAGAGGACACAAGGTGGATTTCACAAAAGAAATGCCTGATTTTTGTGCACAAAATAGTATGCAGCAAAAACTTAATGATCCCATATTCTACTTTAGGGGGAAAAAACACATCAATTCAATGTCAGTAACATTATTTCGAGAAAAAAAAAAAAAACTTTCAAAATTATCCCAAAGAAGCAAACATACATATCACCCCAAAATTAAAAACTACTTCATAAGTACTTTTCAATGTTGTTAACTGTTCAATGTTGTTGTTGTTGTTAAGTGCCGTCGAGTCGGTTCCGACCCATAGCGACCCTGTACAGGGTTTCTGAGGCTGTAAATCTTTACGGAAGCAGAAAGCCTCATCTTTCTCCCGCGGAGCAGCTGGTAGTTTCGAACCGCTGACCTTAAGGTTCGCAGCCCGATTTGTAATCACTACGCTATATTAGCTACTAATTTACTTGCATATTTATATACCTGGCCCTATTCTATACTTGGAATTCTGGTGTGGCACTGTGGGTTAATGCGCCAGACTGCAAAGCTGTTTGAACTGCAAGATCAGCGGTTCAAGCTCACCAGTTGCTCCTCGGAAACCCTATACAATGTAACTATGGATCGGAACAGACTCGACAGCACTTAACAACAACAACATTCTATACTTGGAGTCCTGGTATGGTACTGTGGGTTAATGCACCAGACTGCAAAGCATTTGAACTACAAGGTCAGCAGTTCAAGCTTACCAGCTTCTCCTCGTAAACCCTAAACAGGGTCGCTATGGGTCAGAACCGACTCGATGGCACTTAACAACAACAACAACAATTCTATACTCAATGACCTCATCAGCTACATAGAGGTTCTGAAATTGAAAGTCATTCCACCAGGCAATCCATCAGATAATCAGCAGCCGTTATGCAACCACCATTACTCCCTACAGTAGATGGCTAGTCCTCTTCCTTTCCAGGCTCTCTTCTTCTTGCTGAGCATACACACTTTGCTTCTCCTATACCTAGGCTGGGGCCATATGACTCTTTCTTGTCAATGAAAAGTGAACAGCAGTGATGTGTGTTCTTATCCAGAGCATCCGCGGTATCTACAAAGTCTGTCTTTCCCATCTGCCAGCTGAGGGCAGAGGAGGACATGGCTCTAGGAATGAGTCACAGGCTGAAATATGTGGGGGGACTTAGAAGACAGCCTGTCTGCCAGCCCACAGTGGATGGTGTCATGAGCAATAAAATTAAATTCAATACTGCTAAACCCCCTGAGAATGGATCCCTGGCATCACAATGGGTTACAAGTTGGATGGCTAACTGCAAGGTGAAAAGCAGTTCAAATCTAGCAGCCACTCCCCACAGAAGAAAGAGGAGGTTTTCTGGTATGAGCTGCAAGGTCGGTGATTCCAGCTCACCAGCGTCTCCTTGGACACCCTTCACAGGGTCGCTATGGGTCGGAGTCAACTCAATGGCACTTAACAACAACAAAGATGTACAGTCTCAGAAGCTCTATACAGGGTTGCTATGAATCAGAACCAATTCAATGGCACATCACCACCATGATCTCCAATACCACTATGATCACCCAATATCACTAAACTACTGAGACTATGTGTTCATCTGTGACAGCTGCTAGCTGGTCACCCTGTAGATGTACCCTAGTGACTTACCCAAATACCTTCACCTTATTCTGATGCTGCTAAAATAATACATTAACCTTCCTATGGCTTATTCCATCTGGTGGTGGTATTGTTGTTCAAGTGCCTTCGAGTCAGTGCCAACTCATAGCAACTGTATATAGAGTTTCCAAAGCTTTAAATCTTTGCAAAAGCAGAAAGCCTCATCGTTTCCCCACAGAGTGGCTGGTGGGCTCGAACTTTCAACCTTGTGGTTCGCAGTCCATTGCTTATCCTATGGAGCCACTGTATTCCCCGTTCCATCCATAACCACCACTATATCAAAGGGAAGGTATTTTTAACCAAAAAGAACCAAAGACAATTCAGTCAGGAAAATTATTAAGGATCCACAGGTCTGAATATGTCATTAGTAAAAAGACAAATGGCTACAGTTTAGAATAAGGTTTCTCAGCCTCATCACCACTGATATTTTGGTCCAGATAATCCTGTATTGTGGAGGTTATCTTACTCATTGCAGGATGTTTGGTAGCCTCCCTGGCTATACACTCGATATTAGTAGTAGGTCCCTCCTCCGTGTGACAATCAAAAATATCCCTAGACATTTTGTCCTGGGCAAGGGAGAAGCAGAATCACCCCCAGTTTAGAACCACTGAATAAGTCAGAACACCTGGTAAATAGTTTCAAATATATAACACTGACATGACTGCTGTCTAATCAAATACCACAAGCTCACTGCATTCATAAACACATCTCTCCAACAAGTACATGTGACACATATTATTGCTGCCTGGAGGAAATGTCCAAGATGGGACAAGAAGTAAAAACTGGTATAAATAACAGATGCTGAGAATTCAGTGTCACCAGATGACACATATTCGGACCACAGTAAAAGCGCTTCCTTCTGCATTGAACCTCACCTTTCTGATTTGGAAGAACATCATCACTCTCCTGCCTCCCTTAGCAATGATTACTAAAGGGTAATTTACTAGTATACCATTTCATATGATAAATGTTGCAATACTACAGCTTACTCTTGATATGTTCTAATAAAGAAAATAATGATGAAAGAGTAGCTAGCCCAGGAATTACTGGCAATGAACTTCGGCAGCATCAGATCCAACTTTCTTTTCCTTAAATGGGTCTTCTTTAGCATTCTCCTTTACTGAGGTTACTATGGGACTCCTGGTACGACGCTGACATATAAGCACTGGACTGGGAACAGAAAGGTTGGTGGTTCAAACCCACCAGCTGCTCCTTGGAAACCCTGTATTGGGTCACTATGAGTCGGAATCAACTCGACAGCATTCAACAACAACAAGGTTACTATTCAACTGTTGTGAGTTTCCTAACACTAACGACTACTAGCTAATACTATGGGTTAGCTCTAGAGAGGTAAGCCAGCGGCAGGTATGGTATGAGAAGATGTCAGAATGAGTTATACAATGTTCCCTCAAAAATTAAGACTTAACTCTGTATCTGATAAACAAAATCCCATTACATTCTGAAAGAAGATCTTCTTTTGAATCTATCAAACACATGAATTACTAAGAACATAATTGTCCTCTTTGCAATTACTCTTGAGCTAATAGTTCCCAGGACTATTTTTCTTGTGGTAATTTATCTTTAACCGTGACATTCAACTGGGCTGAACTCTACAAACTAACGGATTCTTCCTTTGAAAGCGATTCATAATTTTTCCATTTTCAAATCTACCTACTACGGATGTAAAGTGATTTTTTTAAAAGGAACTGGGCTACTAAATCTATCACCTCATCTGTCGTCATCCAAGAACAACTAACCCACCTGGGTTTATCTTGATTGACTCAACTCCACCAGCAGTCACTCGATTACACAGCAATAAATGAGCTCCCTGCAAGCTGCTATGATTAATCACCACCCTTCAGTTACAGTCAATATCCCACTCACATCATGTTGACAAAAAGAAAAATCTGGTAATAAGAAATGGCTCTGCTTTATCTAGGCTGAAGATATATAAATTACAATCAGATTATGTAGATAAAATACACGAACTTCATTTATCTGCTATAACTACGCTGTCATGGCACTCTTGGATTGCTTCTGAAAGGATTTAGTAAGTGCTAGAGTTGATGGACAATTAAAGAAAGACCAGTACAACCACTCCTGGAAACATCATTTGTAATTCGTTCAAATCATTTTTTCTCACTCTAGCCATCATTAGCTAAGATCTTTTCACATCCCTGGCCCAGAGTTTATAGTTTTTAAATCCATTTTACAGAAATTGGTCTCCCTTGAGACATAAGCCATACACAAACTATACTACTTCCTTCAGGTCAGTGTTGTTCTTGTTGTTAATGTCGTCCGAGTTGGTTCGAACCCACAGCAACCCAGTATATAGTTCAATAGAAATACGGCTCTGTTGGTCCAAAGGAGCTATGGGAAGACTCTAAAACATCACCCCACCCCTGTGGAGTTACACAAATACCTGGCCCCTCTAAGTGATCATTATGCCCGTTTTCATGAGACAGAAAGGACAATATAGCACCAAAGACTGGGAGTAAGAGGCATGCCAAAGCCTCATATAAATAAAATAGCTTAATTAAATAGAGGGAAAGAAAAAATGTTAACTAATGAATTTTTCCCTGTACCCTACATTTTGGACAACAGTCCAGAAACAGCTTTGTGTTTGACTGACTCAGGGGCATTCGCTGTGACATACGTCTATAAATTCCCATAGATAATTAGCAAATTAGTAGACCGGCACTGCTTTGATACTTCTTTTTCTCAGCTTAATGGTCTATTTAGTTTATAGCTGGTAGTTGTCTTCATAAAGGGCTGTAAGCATATCAAAATGGTATTTACTGAACTTTGCAGAGTACAGAGTTTGACTGGGGTTATTTTCTTTCCACGGTTAATTACAAAGCCCTGAAATAAGGATAGTAATTACTTGCCAGCTATAACCAAAAAAAAACAAGATGAGGCTTTCTGTTCCTGTAAAGATTTACAGCCTCGGAAACCCTGTACAGGGTCGCTATGAGTTGGAACCGACTCCATGGCACATAACAACAACATACCCAAAAAAATCCTCTGCCATGGAGTCAATTGTGATTCATAGCAATCCTGTAGGAAGAGGAGAATGATTCCCCACAAGGTTTTCCAAGGTTGTAAATCTTTACGGAAGCAGGCTCTCACAGCTGTCCCCACAAAGCAGCTGATGGGTTTCAATCATCAATCTTCTGATTAGCAGTCCAGTGCTTTAACCACTGTGCCACCAGAGTTCCTCATTTTACCAGGTAATCTCATTTCACAAGAAGAGAAACCATATTTAACATCATTGTTGTTAAAGGGCTCTCGCCTCGGTTCCCACTCATAGTAACTAACCTTTTTCCCAGGGTGTGGCTGGTAAGTTTGAACCACTAATCTTGTGGTTCAAACCGATCTTTCAGTCCAGTGCTTATTTTACAATGCCACCCCAGAACTCCAACATATCAGACATGAAAAATGGATAAGCTTACCTGAATTCTTAGGGTGCTTCCAATTTGACTCTGTCAACTCACTAAATTGTAAGGATAGCAAGTGCTCTGCTCACCTTTGGAGAACCAAATTTAACAAAACCCTGGTTTATGTTCCCAAATTGAACCAGCATGTTGATGCTGTTGCACGCCATCGAGTCAATTCCGACTCATAGAGATTGCTATAGGACAGAGTGGAGCTGCCCCATAGGTTTCCAAGGCTGTAAATCTTTACCGGAGCGGACTTCAGCTCTTGCACCACTAGAATGAGCATCAGGTGGATTTGAACTGCTGACCTTTCAATTCACATTGTTTCACGATACATGAAAGACTTACCCTCCTATCAAGAGCTCGCACCACCTCTCTGCCAAGGTGTCATGTCCAGCAGAACCTAACTAACTGCTTATCTCATAAGTCATTGTTGTTGTTATTGCTATTAAGTGTCATTGAGTCAGTTCTGACCCATACTGCCCCTGTACAGGGTTTCTGAGGAACAGCTGGTGAGTTTGAACTGCCAACCTTCCAGTTCAAACTGACCTGTGTTTTACAACACAGTGGGTATAAAACAACTACTCTTACAGCAGCACTGTGCAAGGGACAGAAAATCTTGAAGCAAAGATGAGATGCTGACTAAATCATGTGGTTCATCCCTATCATACCACAGTCATGAAGACAAGCATGGTCAACCTAGCACCTTAACAAGGAAAGGCATGCATGATACTGAGTGAACACATAACACAGAGCAGTGTGGTTGGCAAAACCCCACTTTTCTCATTTAAATTTGCAATTTGAAGCATTTTTAAGAGGTCATCTGTATTAGTACAGAAGAATAACATCTAGAAAGATGCACAAATTCCGGTGGTTATTCCTGAGAAGTGAATTTCATAAGGAAGAAGGAAAAATGTCATATTTTACTGTATATATTTATCTGCTGCATTAATTTTTATTACTTTTTAATTTTAAAGGGAATGAAAAATACACTTGAACCTCCACTGAAACAACTACTTTGATTAAAATACTCATATATCAAAACCATTTAAGTCCACTAGATAATAAATTTATCCATTAGGTCTTAATTCTTCTTTGCAAACACTAATACTTATCTTCAACAGCAAAAAAGAGGGACAGACCCTCAAATGATAAGGGGACAACAGGGCTAATCAACATGTAACAACATTCAACCTGGTAGTTGTTTTCATTTGCTTGGATTCAAAACAACTCAATTGACAAGCCTGATTTTTAGCACTTAAAGAAAAATCCACAAAATATTAAAATCACCATGTCTACTGTCCCATTATTGCTACTTAATGGTAAACGCATAATGATGAACATGCAAACAAAACAAGAGGTCCATCCTCCTTAATAATAAACAAGTGCTAACCATCTGGTTTCTGGATGATCTTTCAGTATCTGGGATTTATATCTAAAGCACATCTTGTGCCAACATGCAATATTATTATCTCAGTCTTTATAGGACTAGAGCTCCAGGGCATTTTTCACTTGAACACTGCATAACAAACCAGACCGAATTTACCAGCACACTAAGATAAAAGATCATGATGTCACAATTTATATCTGTTACTAACAAAATCGGGAGCTAGACTGTGTTCAAGTTCATGCTCCATCTGTTACTAGCTGTGTGATCTGAGACAAGTTACCTAACCTCTCTGATCTTCAGTTTCCATGCGTCTACATACAACAGATGATGATTTTAATGATTTACAACGTCAGAAACCCTATTCAGGGTCACTATGGGCCAGAACTGACACCAAGGTACTTAATAACATCAACAACCTCATAAACTTATTGTGAGGCTTAATGTAAAGTACTACCTGGAACCCTGTAAGTCTTCATACACATATTTGCTACTATTAACAAAATGGGCAAGTATGTTGTTGTGAAGTGCTATTGAGTTGGTTCCGACCCATAGCGACCCTGTATAGGGTTTTCAAGGAGCAGCTGGTGAGCTTGAACCGCCAATCTTGCAGTTCAAACGGCTTTGCAGTCTGGCGCATTAATCCACAGCGCCAACACCAGGACTCCATGGTCAAGTATACAAGTATATGAATTCAGACAAGGTACACACAAGAAAAACTGGAAGTCTCAAAGAAATGCCAGAAGTTGTAAATTCTTAGGAAAACAGGACTCCAAGTTTGGCCTACTTTAAATAACTGTTGTTGTTGCTGTGAAGTGCTGTCAAGTCGGTTCAGACTCACAGAGAACTGGTATAGGATTTCCGAGGAGTGGCTTGGTGGGTTTGAAACACTGGCCTTGTAGTTAAAACCGACCTTGTGGCCCAGTGAATTTTAAAGAACAGAGGGACCAAATATACACAAGAGTATGCTAAGAACAAATAGTTAGCTTCCAGGAAGCCAACATTTCTAAAAGTCCAATGTTTATGCAGTGTTCTAATTAGTGAGTGGGCCTTGCTGATCTTTGTTATCAGAAATAGCAACAAAAACAGCAACGTTCCTAGCTGCTGGTCAGTAGTGCCAAGGTTAAAATGAAGACCTGAAAGAGGGTGAAGAACAGACTTTCAAGCGACAAAGATATTACACTCACAGGCTGGGAAACAGCAGTCAGCAAGGACTTACTCAGGTGAACATATCTCAACACTAAACAGTGAAGTGTGGGGAACAGCAGAGGCTGGTTGGCCCAGCAAACCCAGGAAAGGAAAATCCATCAATGAGTAAAACAAGAGTCCTAGACAGTCTGGATAGCAGCCACCGGGAAAACACACAAATGAGAGCAGAGTTGGTGGAAATGAAGCAAAGGAGGTCAGCCAGGGGCCAGAAGGATTCCCAACAAAGCCCGAGACCAAAGCTTAGTATGTCATTCTCGACATGGTACAATAATTGAGTTTCAAACCTGGCTCTGCAATGCAGTGAGCAAGCCACCCTAACCTTTTTAATCTTCATTACAGGCATTTAGCACAATGACTCTGTTAACACTTATAAATCTGTCTTGAACCATAATATGGCATATTAATCCAAGAATATCCATTCAATCTTTCTTTCAATAAATACTTGGCCTAGATGCTGAGGAAATCGTAGTGAGCAAACCAGTCAAAGTTCTTGTCTTTGTGTCCTTACATTCAGTGGAAGGAGATAAGCATAGTCAACTGGCAGATAAATCCAATGTTGAAAACAAGAACAAAAACAAAAGCAACAACAACAACAACAAATCAATTGTAGTTAAATTGATTCTGACTCAAGGCAACCCCATGTGTGTCACATCATAACTCTCCTCTATAGTGTTTCCAATGGCTTTTGGAAGTAGATTGACTGCTAGGCCTTTTTTCCAAGATGCTGCCTTGTGGTCTTCAACCTCCAACCTTTCAGTTAGTAACTAAGCTAAGTGTACCACATTCCACTCTGATGAGAACCAACAACAGTAGACAACAACTTGAGATTCACATACATGACAATATCCGCCAGAAATCAACTCATATCTCAGGAAATATAGGGAACCAGAGATATCAGTTTGTGACCAAAAGAGTAAAAAGAGGAAATAATGTTACAGAACTTCTAAATGAAGAAATCAAACAGATTTCAACAAAATAAATACATAACTATAACCCTAAAACTACATTAAACCTTACTCCTAGCCCTAACCCAACACCTACCCCTGCCACTAATCCTAGTCATAATTATAAAAAGATAATGTTGTTGTTGTTATGTGCCATGGAGTCGGTGCCGACTCATAGTGACCCTGTACAGGGTTTCCGAGGCTGGAAATCTCTACGGGAGCAGAAAGCCTCATCTTTCTCCCGCAGAACAGCTGGTAGATTTGAACTACTGACCTTGAGGTTCACAGCCTGATTCGTAACCACTTCGCTACCAGAGCTCCTACTAGAACTAAATTCACTGAGGTGGACAAATTCCAATTGTACACAGGGAGAAATGTCTCATAGACATGATGCCATGTTACCACATACTTAAAAGAAAGAAGAGTAAGCCATGCAATTTTCTGGAGAAAGTGTGTTCTGGCAAGAAGATACAACCTGTGCAAAGACACTGAGGTGGAAATGAACTTGGCAAGTCTGAGAAGTGGTGAGGAAGCCAAACCAACTAATCAAAGTCCCAAAGAAGTAAGTTGTAAAAGTCACTATCAGAGAGGAAGTGGGAGGCAGAGTATGCAGGTATGGATTCATTAGCCATATGTACAAAAAGACATGCTTTTTGTACATATGGCTAATGGGCACATGATGAAGGGCACCAGCATATTATCAGATACACTGCCAAATGTTGAGCCCCTCAGGTTGGAAGGCACTCCAAATGTGACTATGCAATAGTTGGTTGTGATGACATGAATGGAGTAAAGCCCCTGGACCTTCGTTTGCTGATAGGACACAACTCAAAATGAAGAGAAACAGCCATAAACATCCATTAATAATCAGAACATGGAATGTACAAACTAAGAATCTTGAAATGGTTGAGCACTCACTCATCTATGTCAGGAAATTTCGAAGACAACTATCTGGCCGACTGATTGGAAGAGATCCATATTTGTGCCCGTTCCAGAGAGGTAACCCAATGGAATGCAGAAATCATCGGACAATATCATTAAAATCCCATATGAGTAAAGTTTCGTTAAAGGTAATACAAAACCGGCTGCAAGCATACATTGACACAGAACTTCCAGAGGCTCAAGCCAGATTCTGAAAAGAATGTAGAATGAGGGATATCATTGCTGATGTCCAATGAATCTTGGCTGAAAGTAGAGAATATCAGAAAGATGTTTACCTGTCCTTTATTGACTATGCAAAGGGTTTCGATTGTGTGGATCATAACAAGCTATGGACACCATTGCAGAGAATGAGTATTCCGGAATGCTTAATTGTGCTTATGAGGAATTTGTACATGGATCAAGAAGCAGCTGTTCAAACAGAACATGAGAACAATGAATGGTTTAAAATTAGGAAAAGTGTGCAAAAGGGTTGTATTCTTTCACCATGTTTATTCAGTCTGCATGCTGAGTAAATAATCCAAGAAGCTGGATTATATGAAGAAAAATGTGACATCAGGATTGGAGGAAGACTCATTAACAATATGCAATACACAGATGATACAACCTTGTTTGCTAAAAGTGAAGAGGGCTTAAAATACTGATGAAGATCAAAGCTAACCTTTGGTATGGGTTACATCTCAATGTAAAGGAAACAAAAATCCTCACCACTGGACCAATAAACAACATCCATATAAACAGAGAAAAGATTGAAGCTGTAAAGACTTCATTTTGCTCAAATCAACCATCAACACTCATGGAAGAAGCACTCAAGAAATCAAACAATGTATTGCACTAGGGAAATCTGCTGCACAAGACCTCTTAAAGTGTTGAAGAGCAAAGATATCACTTTGAGGACTAAGGTGCACCTGAACCAAGCCATGGTATTGTCAATAACTTCATATGCATGCAAAAGTTGGACAGTGAATAAGGCAGACAGTAGAAGAACTGATGTATCTGAGTTATAGTGTTGGAGGAGAATATTCAAAGTGCCATGGGCTGCCAAAAGAACCAACAGATCTGTGTTGGAAGAAGTACAGCCAGAGTGCTCCTTGGAAGCCAGGATGGTCAGATTTCGTCTCTCATACTTCGGACATATAATCAGGAGGGA
>NW_006408568.1:15951942-16017591 GCF_000296735.1 Chrysochloris asiatica
GGAAGGAAGGAAGGAAGGAAGGAAGGAAGGAAGGAAGGAAGGAAGGAAGGGACAGGAAGGAAGGGACAGGAAGGAAGAGACAGCAAGACAGGAAATTCCAAGCCTGACAAGCCCCAGTTGGAAAGATGAATTGCCTCATTACTGTAATATGCTGTCATACATGCCAGGCAATTTAAATTCACTGAACTTGTTTTCCTTTCCTATCAAACTGCATGTCTAAGTGTGCAGCTGCTGACTCTCAAATATTAATTAATGACTCACTTTTATTTAGTTCTTTCTCAAAGGACTTCAAACAGTTTTATTAAGGATTCTCTAATATCTTGTCCAATTGTATAAATGAAACCAAACTGATGAGCCTGAATTATAGTCACTTATTCACTATGTCAGACAGTAAGTCAAGAAAGAGCCAGGACAGATATACTGCTACTCAATGGATAGAAGAAAAGAGTTTATACTTTGAAACATTCTTTTCTGAAGATTTTCCTAGAAAATCACGTAAGCATGTTTTTATCAAAGGAGCGATTTCACTACGGGAAAACAAATAATTTCAGACAGAAACAAAAGTCCATTCAATTTATGGCATTTCTTTTAATTCTCCCCACCATTGTGATATGTAGGAGTCCTGGTGGGGCATTGTGGTTAGTGCACACGGGCCTACAAGGTCAATTTCAACCATAAGGTCGGCAGTTCAAGCTCACCAGCCGCTACTTGGAAACCCTTACAGGGTCGTTATGAGTCAGAACCAACTCAATCGCACTGAACAATGACAACAATTCTAATAAGTAAGCACTATTACTGCCAGATGAAGAAAGTGAAGCTTAAAGAGCCTAAGTCAGATCCACTCAGTCTTTTAGAGGCTGAATCTGACTTAATATTTGAATGTTTCTGATTCCAACGCCATATCTCCCACTATTCTATGCCAATGTCATATGCCACTCTTTATTCAAAGATTAAATGAGTTACTTTGTATGAGCTAACTGCCTCATTATTAAGAAAGCAAGCCTTTCCACTTTAAAGGAGAATGGCCAAGTACCCAGTTCCTCTGTTGGTTGGAACATTAAGGAAAATCAAATAAATAACCTTAAAAAAATTTCCTATTCAGAACTTCTCTGAATGCTATTTTCCATAAATGATTTCTCTGAGGACCCAGCATGTGTTCTTTTGAATTAATAATATGACATGTTTTATTATAGGATTATTCATATGTAAAACAAAATTAACAATCTTTCTTGAAAGGAAGAAAAGCTACTCTCAGTTAAAAAAGAAAATGTGCATTTCTCCTTTTAAAATGAAAAGGTAACCCAAAGTTTCATTATAGCATTTATGAGTGTCAAAGTAATAGTGGTTCAGGATAGGGCAATGTCAGAGATAAAATGCCTAATCTTAAAATGTGCAATGAGATATCTGCTAAATCATTAAATGAATTTATTCTAGGATACAGTCTCTTCTTCCTTTGAATCTTTTGTTTCAGAGTTTGTATATCTCTTAGGATAATCACAATAGTCTTCCTTTTATCTTTTTATACTTTGCCTTTTTCCTCCAAAGATAGTACATATTAAACTGTGAACTGTTTGAAGGACTTGTTTATTTCTTATCTGGGGTACTTAGTAAGAGTGAGCACTTTGTCTTTGACACTGTAAAATAGAACTGCTTACACTTACAATACTTTAATGTACTTAATGATGAAAATCAAAGGGCATAGCCTTCAGTTTGGGTTGCACCTCAATGTAAAGAAAACAAAAATCCTCACCACTGGACCAATAAACAACATCAATATAAATGGAAAAACGATTGAAGTTGTCACAGACTTCATTTTGTTCGGATCAACTATCAACACTCATGAAAGCAGCAGTCAAGAAATCAAACGATGTATTGCATTAGGGAAATCTGCTGCACAAGACCTCTTTGAAGTGTTTAAGAGCAAATATGTCATTTTGCAGACTCAGGTGCACCTGGCCCAAGCCATGGTATTTTCAATAACCTCATATGCATGTGAAAGTTGAGCAATGAATAAGGAAGATAGTAGAAAAATTGGTGTATTTGAGTTATGGTGTTGGAGACAAGTATAAAAAACCCATGGACTGCCAGAAGAACAAACCAATCTTTGTTGTTAGAAGTACAGCCAGAATGCTTTTTAGAAGCCAGGATGGCAGACTTTTTCTATCATACTTCACATATGTTATGAGGAGGAACCAGGTCTTGCAGAAATACGTCATACTTTATAAAGTGGAGGGTCAGTGAAAAATAGGACAACTCCTAATGAGATGATTGCCACAGAGGCAGCAGCAATTGGCTCAAGCATAAGAGTGACTGTGAGGTTGGCACAGGACTGGGCAGTGTTTCTGTTGTGCTAGGAGTTGGTACCAATTTGAAGGCGCCTAACAACATTTACTTTCCTTTTTTTTTCTTTCTTTCTTTCTTTTAAGAAAATACAAACTGAACTTAATAATGATCTTAGTTTTCCAACTAATGGTAAAACCCCATGCAACTCCATTCAAAATTCTAATTTCCGATGAGGTTTTTTTTATCAGGAAACTTGACACAGTGACATCTCAATGTATATGGAATATCAAACTACTAAGAGCAGATGATACCAGCAATGGCCAAAGTTTTTTGCATCCTATAGTGCATGTGGAGAATGATTATATTTATAATCAAATCATAGTAAAGGAGGTAGCTTCCAGCTGAGAGCAATAGTCCCTGAATAAGGAGTATCCTACACACTCATCAAGTACGATGGTTAAGCTCTCAGCTGCTAACCCCAAAGCCAGAAATTGGAACCCACCAATGGCTCATTGGGAGAAAGATGGGCAGCCTGCTCCCATAAAGTTTTACAGCCTTGGAAATCCTAGGAGGCAGTTCACCTCTGTCCTATAGGGTCACTGTGTGCAATGGCTTTGTTTTTTCCGCAGGCTCTAAATGCAAAAGGGGACCATCATCGTTCCTGGCAAGCTTGAGAACTGTTTGCAGCACATCACTGAGAACACACTGCCTGAGATCATTCTTCTTTTTTTTTTTTTACTTTTTATTGTGCATTAAGTGATAGTTTACATGGAAGAAAATCAGTTTGACACTCATCATTTCGTCTAATGTCATTCTTAAGTAGGAGATATGTTGTTGTTGTTGTTAAGTACTGTGGAGTCAATTCTGACTCATAGTGACCCTGCACAGGGTTTCCAAGGCTGTAAGTCTTTACGGGAGCAGAACGCCTCATCTTTCTCCGGCGAAACCGCTGGTAGTTTCAAACTGCTGACCTTGAGGTTGGCACCCTGACTCGTCGCTACCAGAGCTCCTTAAGTAGGAGCTATAAGGGAACATAATATTAACAACTTACTTAAATTCAGTAGTAATTAAGACATGTGAATTAATGAAGGGATAGGAAAATGGACCAATGGAACAGAAGAGAGAACCTAAAACTACCTATTCTCTATTTGTGATGGAGATGGCATAGCGAGGGGCATGGGGTGAGGGGAGAGAGGAGGATAACTATTCAATACCTGGTCCTGAAAAAATAGCTATCATCTGGAAATAAAAAGCATCCTACACAGATACAAGGAGCTCAGTGACTCCATACAATAAGCACTAAACTGTGATCCACAAGGCCTGGGGTCAGAACCTGCCAGCTACTCTATAGGAAAAAGATGAGGCTTTCTGCTCCCATGGAGAGTTAAAGCCTCAGAAACCCTATCCAAGGTCACTATGAGTCAGAACCAACTTGACAGCACTTTACAGCAACAACATCAACCCAGATATCAATTCCAAATGGATTAAAGACCTTTAATACTTTAGAAACTCTAGAAGAACTAGGTAAGAAAGCTTCTATGAATATGGAATAGAGAAAGTTTGTTGAAGACACAAAACAGCAAGAGCATTCAACCAAGGAAAGGTTTGATAACAAAGGCAAGGCTAAAATATGGGGCAAGAGCAAAAGGGAAATGAATGGATAAGGGAATCCTAATGGCCAACAGATAGGTGAAGAGATACAAAACCAAACTAATAATCCAGAAAATACAGATAAGTCCACAAAAACATTATTTCCCATCTAGATGAGTGACAGAAATTAAGCTGACAAGGATGTAGCGAAACTGGACCTTTTGCATGCTACTGGCTAGAGCATAAACAGCACAGAAAACTATAATCATCAAAGAACTTCTCTAACAGGCAAACCAGAGCAATCACTCAAGAGTATTCTCTGTAGGATTGTTTACAACAGTGAATTTTAGGGAAAATATAAAATAAAATAAATAAAACTAAATGCCTATCACAAAGAAGATTGAAAATTAACGTAAATATATAAAAGACTGGAGTCCTGGTATGGCACTGTAGGATAAGCGCTGGACTGCTAACTGCAAGTTCGGCGGTTCAAATCCACCAGGCACTTTTCAGAAATCTTACACAGGATCACAATGAGTGGCACCTGACTCAACAGCACTTAACTCAACAAAATATAAAAGACTATATTTAAATTTTTAAATTACTTGTATTGGTACCATTTCTATAAAGTCTGAAATTTTTTTTATAAAATCAATGTTAAATAATACGTATCAAAAATATACATGTAATATAAACACATGGAGTCCCTTGGTGGTACAGATGTTTAGCATGCTCAGCTGTAGCCAAAAGGTTGGAGGTTCCGAAGAAAGGTCTGATGATCTACACCTGAAATTTCAGCCATTTAAGCCCTATGGTGCACAGTTCTATAACCCATATGAGGTAGTCATGAGCTGGTGATGTCAACTCAACGGCAACTTTACTTGGTGATATAAAGCATGGATGGAAAAAAATGAATACAAAATTTAGGAGAGTGGTTACCATTGAGGGAAAATGGTACTGGAAAAAGTACTAGACACACAGGAGATTTCAACTCTATGGTATGTTTAATCTGAAGCAACTATGTCCAAACATTAGAATTTGACACAGCTGGATAGGAGGTATGTGGTGTTTATTTGTTTGTTTTTGGGGAGGTGCTTTATTCTTGTTTTTGTTTTTATTTTATGTACTTTTTAAGAGGAACCTAAAAACTTTGGGAAAGTTCCCTGACCACTGCATACTACAGAGAGTCAAAGGAAGTGTACAAATCACTTTGCAAGGGAACATCATTGAGCTTTAGGGAAAAAAAAATTGGAAATATATATATATATTGAAATCACCTCAAAGTAAGCAAAGACTGGTTCTTCCCATCATGGTACATCCACACATTGGGATTCTATACAGCTATTTAAAATGCTATGAATCTATATTTAATGTGAATATTAAGACATTCATGAAATATGTGTTTGAAAGAAAATTTACTGAACAGGAGCTATGACTGTAATATACTATGCCTGTGTATATTTGGGCGTGTAAGTCTATGTTCTGTCCCAGCATAGAGAGCAATCTAGAAAGATAATCCCAAAATACTAATAGTGGATATCTGTAAGTGGCGATATTTCATGAATATTTTACTTCATTTCTGACTGACTGAATGTGTTACAAAAAATATGCATCATTATTGTAATCACACACACACACAAAAGCATGTGTGGCAAGTTCTCTCTGAAATACATTCAGCTTATGATTAGAACATAGAGGGTTTGCAAAACACTGCAGTTCAGTAACATTGCAACGATAAAAAGGAAGAAAGAAATAATGAGTGTTTAAGCGGTAACGATGGAGAGGAGACAGACAAGAATTGGAGGGAAATGAAGAACAGAGGAGAGACCAGGCAGAAAGGCTTGAAACCCACAGATTGCACACAATCGCAGCAAAGAGGGAAGCAGTTATTCTCTTGTCTAAGTTCGCAGAATTATTTCACATATTTAATATCAAGTTTAAGGCTCTCTGGTAGCATAGTGTTTACGAGTCAGGCTGCTAACCTCAAGGTCAGCTGTTCCATGGGAGAAAGATGAGGCTTTATGCTCCCCTAAAGAGGCTTTATGCTCCCGTAAAGATTTACAACCTCAGAAACTCTGTGTGGGGTCACTATGAGTCGGAATCAACTCCACCGTACTTAACACCAACAACAAAGATTTACAGCCTTAGAAGTCCTACACAGCTACAAAGCGTCGCAACTCCACAGCACACCAACTCCACAGCACACCACCATCATCATCACCAACGTCAAGTTTGTCCACTGGCAAATATTTCCAAACTCACTTTCACTAACTTCCCATGGAAATAGCTACTTCTACTGCTGCACAAGACCTTTTTAAAGTGTTGAAGAGCAAAGATGTCAGCTTGAAAACTAAGGTGCGCCTGACCCAAGCCATGGTATTTTCAATAACCTAATATGCATGTGAAAGCTGGACAATGAATAAGGAAGACCGTAGAAGAATTGATGCTTTTGAGTTATGGTGTTGGAGGAGAATATTGAAAGTGCCATGGGCTGCCAAAAGAACCAACAGATTTGTGTTGGAAGAAGTGCAGCCAGGGTGTTCCTTGGAAGCCAAGATGGCCCAACTTTGTCTCTCACACTTTGGACATACTGTCAGGAGGAACCAGTCGCTGGAGAAGGACATCATGATTGCTAAGGTGGAGGGTCAGAGAAAAAGAGGAAGACCCCCAATGAGATGGATTGGCCAAGTGGCAGCACCGATGGACTCAAGCGTGGCAACAGTAGTGAGGTTGGCCCAGGATCAGGCAGTGTTTCGTTCTGCTGTGCACAGGGTCGCTACGAGTCGGTACTGACTCGAAGGCACCTAACAACAACAACAACCAGCTAAAAGGAACCTATAAGGAGTCTTGGTGGTGCTATAGGACACGAGTTGCTCCGTGGGAGAAAGATGAGGCTTTCTGCTCCCATAAATATTTACAACCTCATAAACCCTATACAGGCTCTCCACATGGGAAATGATTCAATGGCTGTGAGGTAGGGTGTTGTTTGTTGTTGTTGCTGTTGTTTGGTTCAAAAGGAACCTATAGGAACAATGAAGAATAAATGAAATCATAAAGTTGTGGTAGCGTAGTGGTTACGAATCGGGCTGCGAACCTTAAGGTCAGCGGTTCGAAACTACCAGCTGCTCCGCGGGAGAAAGATGAGGCTTTCCTACTCCCGTAAAGATTTACACCCTCGGAAACCCTATACAGGGTCGCTATGGGTCGGAACCTACTCGATGGCATTTAACAACAACAAAGTTGTACTTGGAGACGTATAATAAGTATTAGTGCTCATGTGTTGTTCACCTACCACCTGTGTGTAATGACTATGCATGGTGGTGCTTCTCAGTCCTGTGGGAACTAAGACCCTTTCTCCGTCTGAACATTTTTCAATGTTCCCTTTACTATCCTGAAATAAAGCTGATAGGTAACACAAACTATCTTCATATATAATTTTTAAAAAAACAACAACAATAAAATGTTGTAATTTTAAGATTCGAGGAAGACCACTTACAATAAAGATAAAGAAGCTGGGTTCAGTGGTAGAATTCTTGTGCTGTGGTGGCTGGCATGTTGTAATGTGAACACATTTCAGCGGCAGATTTTAGTGGAGCTTCTAGACTAAGACAGACTAGGAAAAAAGGCCTGGTGATCAACTTCTGAAACTCAGCCAATGAAAATCTTTTGGATCACAATGGTCTGATGCCCAACTGATTAAGGAGATGAAGCAGTGCCAGACAGTGTTTCATTCCACTGTCCATGGGGTCATCATGAGCTGGGAACCAACTGGATAGCAGCTAACAGCAACAATTATTTATAGTAGAGTGTGTACATACATAATGCTCAGGTACAGCCCTACCATAAGGTAGACCGTAGTAGTCCAAACTTCTACCTATACAATAAATAAGTTGGGACTTACATGAAGATAATAAGGAACCATTGTAGTATAGTGGTATGCGTTGGGCTGTTAACCACAAGGTCAGAATGTCGAGTCCACCATCTGCTCCATGAGAAAAAGATGACGGTTTCTGCTTCCGTAAAGATTTACAGACTCAGAAATCCTATACATGGTCACTAGGAGTCAGAACCCATTTGACAGCACACCACCACCATCACCAGTACTAATAAGTTTAATTCTGTTGACAATATTTCCTATTTGATATTCTGAAAGAAGGGTAAGCATGTGTATGCATAGGCTCATATAGAATCATCAAGAATGTAGCTGGTACACATGTACATGGAGATATGTTATTCAAATATCACCAATGACATTATTGTAAATAGAAACATAATTTTTTGAAAGAATGAGCAACTCTTGCTACACTTCCAAACAAAATACAACAATCTTCCTGGGTAGCTGCATTCCTAAAAAATTCTCAAAACTATACAAACTATACAAAAACAATTAGGAGTAGGAGTTTGAATCTAGAATGAGTTAATTTCATACATGGTCACAAGGAACAATTTTTTATTGTATGGGACTGTTCCACAGCCACAGGACATCTGCCATCTATACAACAGCAACTCACAACAAGCCTTTGCCCACAAAATGCTAGTATCACTACCCTAGCATGTGACAACCAATAACTCCTCCACACATTTCCAAATGCCCCTCCACTGCACCAGTGCACCCTTGGGAACCACTGACATGTATCTTTTGCTCAATAGCTTTAACTCTGAATTCCTATCTGAATTTTAAAAGGCAGCCACAGTTCTAAAGACCCAGGACTTTTCGGACATCCTATGTAAATATTATTGTTGTTGTTGTTGTAGTTGTTAGGTGCCATCGAGTCCAGTACCAACTCATAGCAATCCTATGTACAACAGAATGAAACACTACCCAGTCCTGGGCCAACCTCACAATTGTTGCCACACTTGAGCCCACTGATGATGCCACTTTGCCAATCCATCTCGCTGGGGGTCTTCCTCTTTTTCTCTGACCCTCCAACTTACCAAACATGATATCTTTCTCCAGTGACTGGTCCCTCCTGACAATATGTCCTAAGTATGAGACACAAAGTTTGGCCATCCTGGCCTCCAAGAAGCACTCTGGCTGCACTTCTTCCAACACAGATCTCTTTTGTTTTTTTGACAGCCCATGGCACTTTCAGTATTTTCCTCCAACACCATAACTCAAATATCATTAGTAGTATGAATAATAATAATCGCCATTTGTATTGTCTCGTAATAAATATTCCTTTAAATCACACACTTCTCTGAGTTTCCCTTTAATTTTCTAAGCAGTGCATGGTAATTTAATTGTCTGACTCTGATTAGCCTCAATTTTTAATCATGTAGTTAAATTCCTACAAAGTGCACTGAAAAATCAAAAATTTAAATCTTTGTTATTGTTCTTTTTAAAATAATTACTTCATGTCAAGCCTTTGTTTCCTAGTCTCAAAGCAATTTCTCTCTCTTCCAAATCTGCCCTTAAAATCAAACCAAATTCCTTTTTACTCAGGGGAAGAAAGTATTCTAATTTCCACAAACAATTCTCTCTTAGTATTTCAGGAAGGCAATTATGAAAACAAGGCAACCTTGAAGATATAGCATGTCCTGGTGAATATTCCATAAAGGAAAAGATAACCTCCTTGGATTCCTTCATAGTGGGGAGTTGTCGGTTAGTTTTAAATTTTACTTTATATGAAAACATACATAACAATATACACCCATTCAACATTTCTTTCCATGTACAATTCAATGACATTGGTTACATTCTTTGCATTGTTCCACCATTCTGGATATCACTACCTGTATCATTTCACCACAAGGAGCTCTGGTAGCGTAGTGGTTACGAATCGGGCTGCTAACCTCAAGGTCGGCAGTTTAAAACTACCAGCGGTTCTGCAGGAGAAAGATGAGGCATTCTGCTCCCGTAAAGATTTACAGCCTCGGAAACCCTGTGTAGGATATCACTATGAGTCAGAACCGACTCCAAGGTACTTAACAACAACACTGTTTCGCCACCATAGTGGTATACAGGGAGACAACAACAGTAATAAGGTATGCTCGCTATTTAAGATCAAAAGGACAATATTTACCTAAGGACAAATTAAGAAGGGATGGGAAGGAGAGTGGAAAGAAAATTCAAACCATAGGGAGGAAGTGGGGTAACTGTTGTTGTATGGAGGGGATTGCAATCATTGAGATGAAAACAACAAAGTGTATGATTTGTTGAGTAGAAAACTGATGACATTTTCTTTAAACCTTCACTCAATGCACAATTAAAAGTTAAAAAAATAATATAAAAAAGAATATATAAATGGAATCAACAGTATGTAACTTATTGAAACTAGCTTTGTGATGTTTTATGTTTTCATTTAGAACATTGGCTTTGAGATTCTTCTAGTTATGGCATATAGCATGTACACAGTTCATTCTATTTTATTGATGAGTTGTATTCAGTATGTTGGTGTGCCACAGTCTATTTATCTATTGACCTGTTAGAGAACATCTGCTTTGTTTCCAGTTTATAGAAATTATTAACAGAGCTGTCTTATACACATCAGTATAGAAGCTTCTATGTGAACATAAGTTTTCATTTATCTTGGTTAAATATCCAGGAGTAAAATTAGTGGGTCATATCGTAACTGAGTATTTGAATTTATAAGAAACTGCCAAACTATTTTCCAGAATTGCTTTTCATATTCCCATTAACAATGTATGCGAATTCCAGTTGCTTCATATCTTTGCCAATAGTTGATATTGTGAATAAATTTTAATTTTAGTAATTCTTAAGTTGTTGATAAGTGCTTTCGACTTGGTTCCAACCCATAGCAACCCTATATAGAATTTCCAAGGAGCAGCTGATGAGCTTGAACCGCCAATCTTGTGGTTCAAGCCGATCTTGCAGTCCAGTGCAATAACCCTCAGCGCCACACCAGGACTCTGAAATAAGTACATAAAATTTCTCATTTTGGTTTCAACTTGCACTTCTCTGATGGCTAATGATTTTACCAGCTTTTCATATGTTTATTCACCAACTATAAGACCTCTTTGGTGAATTTTCTTTGCAAGTCTTTTGCTTATTCTAATCTTAGAATTTGAAAATAGGGCTTTTTTCCCGTCTCAGTTGAGTTTTGATTGTTTGTTTACTCCAGATACAAGTCCTTTATCAGGAAAGTGACTGTCAGCATTTTCTCCCAGTCTGCTGCTTTTCTTTCCATCCTCTTAACAGTGTCTTTAACTCAGCAAGACTTTTTCATTTTGATGCACTCCAATTTATCAATTTGGTGTTAGGTCTACAAACTCATCTAACTGGTTATCATCAAAATTTTCTCCACTGTTGTTTTCAAAAAGCTTCATAGTTTGGGGCTTAATATTTAGAGACTTTATATTTAAATCTAAGATGCATCATGAGTTAAGTTTTGCAAAGTGTGTGAGGTTTATATTCAACTCCTTCCTTTTTTTTTTCAATTTTTATTTATTTGCATTTTCCTGGCACATTTCAGGATTTTGACTAACCTAAGTGTTTAAAATCCTAGTTGTCCCAAATAGGACTCACTTTCTGTGGTTACTTAAGACACTAAAGACTCTATACATATACAGACCTTTGTATCTAAAACAGAAAATTTGTTTGGAAGTTCATTTTTCTTGTAAGATTATTGAAGTCCAGGCATAACGTCTTTTAAAAAAAATAATAATAATGGTTTATTAATCCCTAGAAAACACAATTTTATTTCTAGTTGCATCAGCATCATACCTAATAGTTCAGGACTATATAATCATTTAAACAACCAAAGGGCATATTCTGCAAGCCTGCCTCCTGGCCACCAGCGCTCAGTCCCTCTCTTCCCATGAGTCTAGAGTCCTCAGCTGCTTTATTTCTCCATGTCCTCATTTCTGCCTCTATCTCTGGTGTTGCTGCTTCTGTGGATAGGGTACCACATTCCACTCATGCTCTTCTCCCTTGATGGTCCTAGGGTCCTCTGTTCCTGGACTGTAAAATTAACTACTCCCACCTTTTTGGTACAAAACATTTATCTTTACAGTTGTGACAGTCCATAACTTCTTGATGATTCATATTATAATCTATTGAACAACTTCTTTTCAAATCTGATGGCAGGAAATTGCTTTCTTGACAATCTGTGAAGCATCTCTATTATGACTCACTTCAGATGACTCACTTATGACTCACTTCACATTATGACTCACTTCACATCTCAGATCCAACGGATCATAAATCTCTGAAAAAAATGTGACCTTTTGCCTGATCTTTCATTTCTCCCCCAAACTCCTAGGCTTCTCCTGAATATACAACAGACTAGTAGGCACCCAACCTTTACTGCAATGATAAAATTGTGGCTCTTTCTTTCAGCATGCTCAAAACTCTCCTACTAGTTTTGTAGTTAATAGATATGATGGAGTTAATAAAATCCAAATAACTACCTCAAAAAAAAAGAGCAAAAACCAGCTGCATTCCAGAGACTGACAAACATTATGGCAAAGACAACAATCAGAGGAAGACCACGAAGACCAACTACTGAAGATGACCAACAAACGTAATGACTAACTAAGACAAAACTAGCAGCAGACAAACATTAAAGGGCAATTATTGATGATGTAATTCCCTAAGTGACGTGGTGAAACCGTTAGCACACTCGCCTTCTAACCAAAAGGCTAGAGATGTGAGGACACCCAGTGGTGCCTAAGAAGAAAGCCTTGGTGATCAATTTCTGAAAAATCATCCATTGAAAACCCTATGGAACACATTTTTATTCTGACACACATGACATCACCGGCCACTGGGTTGGCTGATGATGGCTAATTTATGTTTTTATGTAAGGAGCTCTGGTAGCATAGTGGTTACGAGATGAGCTGCTAAACTTAAGGTCAGCAGTTCGAAACTACCAGTCGTTCTGGAACAGACAGATGAGGCTTTCTGCTCCTGTAAAGATTTACAGCCTCAGAAATCCGATACAGGGTCACTATGAGTTGGAACCAACTCCACAGTACACCACCACCACCACCATCCACATTTGTGAGCTATCAGAATATGTGTTCTACTTTCAGAACATCTCTGAGGTGGTGGTTCTAATAGGCTTCCTTACACACTGGCAGAAGTAGTCCCTACCAACAATCACCTACCACACAGAACATAGATCTTAGGATTTCCCCTCAAACCCAACAGTAGTAAGGAAACTGAAGAAACCAGTGTTCTGAACCAAGTAAAGGAAATCACTGCCACTGCCCAAAGCACTTGTGTTTCCTAACAACTTGGAAAAACATGCAGTGGCTTAATAGTCTTTGTATGGCCCAATTATTTTCTGCTTTAAATTTTTGGTTGATGTGTTTTCATTCATGGAAGGCATGCTGAACCACGAAACATTTCTGAAATTTTGTTATGAAATATGGATTTGATACATACTGTACATACTATATGAAAGAGCTCTGGTAGCGTAGTAGTAATGAATCGGGCTGTGAAACGCAAGGTCAGCAGTTTGAAACTGCCAGCTGCTCTGCAGGAAAAAGATGAGGCTTTCTGCTCCCGTAAAGATTTACAGCCTCGGAAACCCTGTTCAGGGTCGGAACCGATTCAACAGCACTTAACAACAACAACATATGTTTTATATATATATATAGGCTCAAGGGAGAGGGCGTAGGATTAGTGGGACACATATGTACTTATATAGACTCTGCACTACCTTCTAGACCCCTTGACAGGTATATCAATTTTGGGCACCTGAAAATGCAGTATTCACACAAACATGGAATGATCCCAAGAAAAGTAACTTCCAAATAATGCACAGGAACCAGAAAATGGGGAATGGGAAATCTCAAAGTTTGTAAAAAATTTCATTATCTCTTCACTCATTCTATTTTTCCATGAACTTTTCAAAGCTCCCCCTTGTACTTACAAGGCTTATTTCTCAGAAAAACGAGAAAGAAGGAAGAAAAGAAGGGAGGGAGGGAGGGAAGGAAGGAGGAAGAGAGGAAGAAGGAAAGAAGGGAGGAAGGGAGGAAGGGAGGAAGGGAGGAAGGGAGGAAGGGAGGAAGGGAGGAAGGGAGGAAGGGAGGGAGGGAGGAAGGGAGGAAGGGAGGAAGGGAGGAAGGGAGGAAGGGAGGAAGGGAGGAAGGGAGGAAGGGAGGAAGGGAGGAAGGGAGGGAGGGAGGGAGGGAAGCTTTGCAAAATTATACCCCTTCCAATATACATCACTTTGTACAATACCCTGTAACAACAGTAATTTTCAAACCGTTATACAGGTCCCCTCTGGGCTTGCACAGTCAGTGGGAAAGAAGCTGCCCAATAAACCCCAGAAGAGGGAAGGGGGAAAAAGCAGGTTCTGTATGTCCCACAGCTCATGAAGAGTTAAAACGCCATTGGCTTATGCTCATAGATTCTGCAGGACAGGAGTCTGGCAAGCTTGTTTTGCTCCACAATGGCTGGGGCCTCAGCTGGGAAGACACCAAGACTGTGCATGAGGGGTAAGGTGGGAGAGGCAGGGTTTTACAACTGGCCAGGGACTGGAGTCAACTGAAGGTTCATTCATTCCCATGCCTGGTGCCCAACAAAGAGTAAGACTGTCAACCCAAGCACCTCTATCTACTCCATGCACTGTGCTTTCTTACATGTGGGATTCAGACTTGTAGAGTGATAGTCCATGTTTCCAAGCAAGTGTTCCTGCACATAAAGTGATAGCTGCATCTGCCTTTATGATTCAGCCTTGGAAGTCAAACACTGTCACTTTGGCTGACTCTATTGGTCCAAGCAATCCCAAGACTCTCCAGATTCAAGGACACAGACTTAGACTCCAACTCATGGTGGGAGAAGTGTCTAAGAATTTTGGAGCTGTGTTTTAAAACCACCATAGCTGCCAGCTGTTACAGGCGTGAGAGAGAAGTTCCTGAAGACATTTGTTTCCGGTTTTCTGGGAACTGATGGAGATTCCCTAAGACTGCCTAAAGTCACAGGGATCTCCCTCAGCAGCTAGAATTCTCTCTTATTCTGCCAAAAGAACAGTTAGTAGAGGCTTTATAATGAGGGGAGGTCTCTTTATTACCCCTCTTACAACTGTGTAGCAGCTTATTTCTCAACATTCTGCTTTTGAACAACCTGAAAGATAAATCGATACCTTCAGCTAATATTCTAACATGTCTCATTATTTTTAAAAAAAAATAACTGGTCCAGCGTGTTCCAAGACTGCTATTTTGAGACTCACATTAAAATCACCTATTTAAAGTGCACCTCCTCTCAGCACAATTCTAATATTAATCTCAGCTGCATCACCTGCTTTCATATAATCAAACATTAATGAATCCCTTTAGTACCATATGGAGGAAGCATGTAAGTTGAGTAAATCAGCACCTGGTGGTCTCTGGACATCCACCACACATCCTTTCACATGTGTAATCATGCAACATGAGCACAGTGTAACCCCCAGGAGGTACATTACTCTGTAAGTGCAATGTGTTAATTTATAATCACCATAATTACATAATCAAGCCACCTTAGGTAAAGACTTTCCCTCCCCCAATACCCTCTTTCCTTTCAAATACAGCATGCACACACACCCTTTCACTAGTCACTAAAAAGCCTTTCAGTTTTGCTGCTTCCATGAAACCTATTTCTGACCAAAGCATCTTTGTTGTTGTCAGGAAATGTAGCAGGGCAGGGCACACAACACACAAAATCTCTGTCTTTGACTTGAGATGCCTTTTTTTTCTCCATCTGATTCATTCTATTGAAAAGTCCTTTGTGGAAGGGTGACAATCAGCAGTCTAAAACCATTTTTCAAAGCCACTCAGGCAGAGAATACTTGAGATGGTGCTGGTGGTGGGAGCAGTAAGTTGTGTACCACTGAGTTCGTTCCAACATAAGCTGCCTTGTATAGGGTTCCTGAGGCTGTTCATCTCCCACAACTTTGGATGTGTGGTTGGAGGAGACCAGTCTCTGGAGAAGGACATCATGCTTGGTAAAGTGGAGGATCAGTAAAAAAGAGGAAGACCAACCTCCCCCACCCCCTCTGCCCCCCTGCCCCAAATGAACTGGATTGGCACAGTGAAAGCAGAAATGGACTCAACAGTAACAGCGGTCAGCAATTTTAAGGATGGTGCAGGACTGGGCAGTGTTTTGTTGTACACAGAGTTACTATGAGTCAGAACCAACTTGACCGCACATATCTTTTTATGAGAGAAGAAAGCCTCATCTTTCTTCCTTGAAGCGGCTGATAGACTTGGCCCCCCAACCCACTCCACTACCAGAGCTCCTTGGATGAAATTATAGATGTCATCATCTCCTCCCTCCCCAAACCTTAGTGCAGGACAAGGGTAACTTTTCCACTTATTTTCTAAAACTCATTCTCAGTTGCATTCCTCTGTAACTACTCTTGTATTCATATTATAGCACAAGTACTTCTATCAAATACTCACTATAAACCAAGTTGTTGTAAAGAAAAAAGTATATGGTGAGCTGTACCGAATAAATCCCCTTAATACTACGATTTTGTGTCTGTCTTCCGTGACATACTTTATTAATTCCATCCACACTGTCTACCCATGAGTCTGGAGAGGTATTATTTTTCACTAGGAAAAGAGTTTGTATTATCCATCTTGAACTTGAAAACCAGGTGAAAACTGTAATCATCACAATAAACTTGAAAAGTAACCTTCACACATACGTAGCTGACTATGCTCCTGAATCTAATGGTCTTCACCGACTAAATACAGCAAGTCAGAGCAGGGAAGTTCATGAAATCCAAGCATTTTCACAGGAGCCAACAGGTCATCAGAATGAGTTATCCACATGGAGAGCTTTTCCAAATTAGCAGCTATCTCCCAAACCCATCCATTGTGATAACATGTGAACCACCACCCTTATCCATTCTGATAATATGTGGATCTCAGGAGGTGTCTTTATGAAAGATCATTCATCTGTTCCCAGATCCTATTTTGTGACCAACATTGAGAACCAATGATCTACTCTGGTTCTCTCATTGTATAGATGAAATAACTGAGACAGAGAAACAGGACTTCTGATTCATGTGTAACTCTAAGCACACTGTTGAGTGAAAAGGAAGGAGAATACTTACAGCTCTTCTTCCAGGAACTACGTGTTACCTGAAACCTTGCTTATCTTTACCTAGGTAGTGGTTTGTAGTGCCTCCTGGGGGCAGTTACCTATTGAGGTCACTTGTACTGATTATTGTTCTTGATGTACCATTCATTTTCATTTGCTTGTAACTGCACTTTATCTGAGGTTTGCAGAGGTATGATTTTTATAGCTTATTCTGTTTCTTCAAAACTTTTTCAGGTTTCCCAATGAGTGCACTTTAAGAAGGTAAAGGTGGTGGCAGTGAAAGGCCAAGACTGCATCAAAATCTACATCCAACGAGTGGAAGTGGTACTATAAATATTTTTGTTAGTAAGACAACAATAGTGTTTACCCCAAAGGTATGACAAGACAAAAGAAATTTAAAACAGTATGATTCATATGACGGACAATGTCCCTGATTGGCACAAATGGAAACATGCTGAAATGCTAACAAAAAAGGTTGCAGTCACCCTGAGTCTCTTGGAGCTGTGGGATACAGCACTGGACTTTAGGATCTTAATGCTGTATATCCACTAGGCAAGACTATGATTCTCAGTGATTTGGCAGACATTGGACTAATTGCGCTTCCATAATGCAATATAACATAATCATCTTCCATTTTGTGATCTGATGTGAGCTGCTAATTAGTTGAAAGACAATTGGTTTATTTGGAGGTATGGCCTGCATCCAATATATGAGGGGGCTTCAAAAAGTTCATGGAAAGATGGATTTAAAAATAATGGTATTTTCCCACAAACTTTTTTGAAGCCCAATCATATATGAATGTTTGGGCAACACTCTCTCTCAATACTGTATCCCACTGGTTTTCCTCTGATCACTAGATCTTGATGAGCTACCAGGCTGCTATCTGATCTATAGATTTCATCTGACATGCATCTCAGTGAACCAGCAGCCTGCCATCTGAGCTACTACTTTTGGGTTTATCAGCTCTGTAACCACATGAGACAGGAGAAGCTTTCAATCTGAAGCCTGACTCACAGGTTTGGAACCTGCCACATATGTGTGAGACATTTCCTTAAAATAAATAAACAAATAAATATATATTTCACTAGTTTTGCTCCCCTAAAGAACCCAACCTGAAACACCTAGTGGGGATCATTGGAGCCCCCTGGTTGTTGTGTAGAAACTGCATATCCCCACAATTAAAACTTCAAATAAATAAATATCTTCATGTTCTCAAAAGAGAAATATCCTGAACAGAATATCCAGGTGTGTATGTGTGTATAATCCTGGCGTGGCACTGTAGGCTAATGCATCAGACTGCAAAGTCATTTGAACTAAAAAGTTGGTGGTTCAAGCTCACCAGATGCTCCTTGGAAACCCTTATACAGGGTTGGAATAGACTCAACAGCACTTAACACCAACTACATATATATAGTTGGTATTAAGTGCCTTCGAGTCAGTTCCGACCCATAGCGACCCTGTACAGGGTTTCCGAGGGTGTAAATCTTTACAGGAGTAGAAAGCCTCCTCTTTCTCCCACGGAGCGGCTAGTAGTTTCGAACCACTGACCTTAAGGTTAGCAGCCCAATTCGTAACCACTATGCTACCAGAGCTCCACACACTCATAAGAGTCCTGGTGTGGTGCTGGACTGTTAACCAAAAGGTCAGCGGTTCAAACCCACCAGCCACTTTTTGGAAAACCTAAATAGGATTGCTATGAGTCAGAACGGACTCAACAGCACTCAGCAACAAAAACATACACTACACAGAACATTTCACTTAGAAAAAGGGAAACAGCCTGTTCTATTTTATAGGCTTGCTGTGCTTTATAAATGCTATAAAATTCTACAGATTTTTTTTTTTTAAGCAAAGATGTCATTTTTATATATCAGGCAGAAGATACTATATTATTTGTACTATTAAGTAAAAAAAAGATTAAATCCTAAAACAACTGTCAAAAGACTCGAAGTACAGCCCTCTAATCTGATTCCTTTAGTTAGTATTAGCTGTTCTGTGTTTTTTAAGGAGTTCTGGTAGCGTAGTGGTTACGAATCAGGCTGCAAACCTTAAGGTCAGCGGTTCGAAACTACCAGCCGCTCCGCGGGAGAAAGATGAGGCTTTCTACTCCCGTAAAGATTTACACCCTCGGAAACCCTGTACAGGGTCGCTATGGGTCGGAACCGACTCGATGGCACTTAACAACAACAACATATACATTTTTGGCTATAATACAATATTTATTATTGCATGATACATACCCAAGGTCTTTCTACTAGACTCTCAATCAGTATAAAGAAAAAAGAAAATCCTCAAAGTTAGGACAAACCCATTTTAACAAATGTTTCACCTCCTAGTATTAAAAAAATATCAGGCAAACATGTATGAGAATTGAAGTACTTAATAGTTCAATCCATTTTAATTCACTCAGTTCCAGCAGTTTTAAAAACCCTAAATCATTTTAAATGAAACACTGCCTTAAAATAATAAAACAGCATGAAATATGTTAACTGAATCATAAAAGCTTTATTTTCCTCCATAATTATGTTTTCTTTTTCTCCTTGCTGATTTCTTTACACTAGAATTAGCCTGAATTCTATTAAGATATAATAACAATACTTGGCTCACACAAGAGGTTTACAAATATGAAAAGCCCACTGTTGAACACAAGCATTGTTAACCCAAGTGGCACAAAACTGTACCCAGGGTCATAATGGCATGCAGTCGTATCACAAACTTCAAAGCTACTTCAGAAAATGCCATGTCGTATGTTATATTCTGTTGTATCAATAAATTAAAGTGGTAGTACGATTAGGCAGAAAAGGGAAGGGAGGCTGGTAATGCGATATAAAGGGATATCAGGACAGGGAAGTATCAAGGAACTAAAACCAGGAAGAGGGGTAAGAGAGCAGTCAAATGACAAATACAACTGACTGATGGGATGGTTGACAGAGAAAGACCATTGAACTTAGCAATAAGATCATTGCTAGTAACCTAGAAGTACAATTGTAGCACAAAGAGGGCTGGAAAATAGAGCACTAAAAATAAAGTGTGAAAACATGAGAAAACCCCAATGAAGAATGACAAGACAACTTGCAGTTAGGTTTAACTATTGACAGTATAAATATCTAGAGTAGTTCCTGTACCAATTCTATTTATTAACCCAATGAAAAGCAAAATTGTTCATTTTGATTCATGAATAAGCACATTCACTGATTCTTTGTACACTGATTTGATAATAGGTACACTGACTTCATACATACATTGATTTAATGGCATGTACATTGGCTTAGAGATGTAGCTCTACTCATTCCTAATTAAAATTGTGGTTTATATGAAAGCTTTCAAATATGCAAAATAACATGTTACTCAAATGCCTTGCTCACCTATGCATATTTGTTGAAGATTACTGTTATTAAGTCGTTTGAACTGCAAATTAGGTGGTTCAAATTCACCAGCTGCTCCTCTGGAACTCTACACAGGGTTGCTATGAGTCAGAACTGACTCGAAGGTTCTTAACAACAACATATGAAAAGCTGGATACTCTCCTTACAGAGAAAAGAATTTCTTTTCCAGTGTATCTTTTTATCCATTACAAGTTTGAGTCCACCCCCACCAGAGCCTCCAATACCCCTGGTCAACCTTATACCGGATCCTATTTATCGATCCTAAGAAAGCCTGAGGACAAACAATGGCAGAGTTCAGTCTTTCACAATTAGGTTCATGATCACTCAAGTTTTCAGTTCATTTCAAGATGAGTCTTGAACTCTCTAGAACGCAAATTACTGGCAGCCTGGACTTTCAAAATATAGCTATCTCGTATCTCATAGGTTTATGAACACAAGAAACTTTGCTTCACTTCAGATTTCTTAAATACAAGCTCATTTGATGCAAACAGAAAACAAAAACAATGTTACAAACAATTTCAAAATCTTATAAAGAATTATCTTAGCCTTTTGGAAGGGGGTCAGGAAGAAAGAGACATACAAGTCAGCAAGAACATAAGAAGAAACTGTGCCTTCCTATACAAGAAAACCAATATTGATGTGGGCAGAGTGAGTTACAACTTTAACTTAGATCTGTGCCTTTAAAGTCTTAGGGATTTCAGAGTAAGATAGGCAGAACACCCACCAGCAAAAACGAGCTTTCTGGTCCTATAAAGAATTATAGCCTAGGAAACCCTATGCAGGGTCACTATGAGTAAGAATCAACTCAGTAGCTGGGTTTAAGCAGAAAACATGACTATACCACCACACTTTCCGCACTAGATTCTCCTCTGTTGAATAAGAGTATCTTGGCAGGGTTGTTGTATAATATATTTCCTGAGACTTCCAATAAGGCAAGAGGAAAAAATATTATTCTCATCCACTGACCCAAAAATCATGCACCAATTCACAAAACTTCATATTATTCTGAAAGAAACTATGGTAAGTTTCGATTTGTCAGTTAGTTTAAGGCTCTTTCATGCCTTTTTGAAACAGTATAATTCCTTGTATGTGCGTTGTTCATTTCCCTCATGAGAGGAGGGAGAATAATTTGTGTGTGTTCTTATCTCCCTAATACTCACATATTATGCACTTCTGCATTTGATTAGTCAGGCACTTGAGTTCAATGAATGTGCCATCTTGAAAGAAAAGAGGGAAAAAAAGCAAGTTTTTATTTGGCTGTTTTATCTGTAATTTGTAATTAATTGGTATGAGATAAAGTTCAAGGATAAAGACAATAAAATAAAGTTGTGTGTGATCTCAGGCAATTAGTAGAAAAGGGGGGTCCTCAGGGAATGTGAAAAAACACAGAAGAGGATTTTTCAGATGGATAGAGTTAAGAGATTCTAGAGAAGGGACAGAAATTGCTGAAGTAAGAATCACCTCTCTGCCTACATGCAGAACAGGTGAAATTCTCTAGGAGTGGAGAACCAAAAAACCTTAGAATATACCAGTGTCTTGTAAGAGAAATGCCAGATTCTAGAACTTGCAAGCTCAAAAGACTTTTTTAAGTGTTATCAAGTTCCTTCAAAATCATTCCATATGGATAATTATAAATAAACCAATAATTCCAAAACTCTTTTTAAAATCCTTCATTCTAAATCATCATATTAGTTTCCTCAACAGTTTGAGAATCAGCAAGGTACCAAGGAGAGTAAGGAACCACAGACATGGAAGTCTGGTCTTCCCACAACCCAACCTCCATTAGAAATATTATTCTAACATGGTGTCTGTTTGTTTTTATCATTTGCAAAACTAGCCTCCACCCTTCATCAATTTCTTCACCAAAACTTATATATTAACTGTTGTTACTCCTGTTGTTAAATGCCATCGAGCCAATTCCAACTAAAAGTGATAGAGTATAGTGTTTCCGAGGAACAGCTGGTGGTTTTGAACTGCTGACCTACGCAGTACAGGGTTGATCCTACAGAGCCACACCAAGAGTCCATATAATAACTAGAATGGCAACTTTATGGAAATGGAAACTTCATTTCTTTAACTGATCTTTAATATGATCACACATAATATTCAAGGATAGTCCTTGACACTATTAAATATTGAATGAATCACTACTGCCGAGCTGAGCACTCAGATCCTATCATGTTTAAGGCACCACAAAAAACAGACACTGACCATCCTAACTGTACTGTTTTCACATCCCAAATCGTCTCATTCTTCCAACCGGCAGGAATTGCTACCTACATCTGATTGTTAACATCTGAGTGCACACATCATAACTTCCTCTTTTATCACTTTGTGCAATGTAATTAAATCAAATTATTTTAGTCAGCAGTCTTGTATCTAACCTGTCTTTATTTTTTTTCTAGACATTAATTGGACCTTTCTGTCCCCAGTGTTTTAAAATTTTATGAAGCTGTGTCTGGATGAGGAACTCTTGTTGATCCCTTATACTTGTCTAAAACAGCTGTAAACAGCTACCTCTAGGAAGAGGACATATTCTGTGAATGCACATAAACAAGGGACTGCTATTTTTTTAAAAAAAAACAAGTCTTTTAAAACTAATTGTCTTTTGAACATAGTGTGCCTATATAGCTGATAAAATGAATTTTCATTATTGTTGGAAGTGCCGACGAGTCGGCTCCAACTCACAGCAACGCTGTATAAGGTTTCCAAGGAGCAACTGATGGGTTTAAACTATCGACCTTGTGCTCTGAAATTTTTAAAGCACAGTCCAGTGCTTTAAAATGAAAAAAAATTAATCTGGACCCAATATGATAAATATTCAAAAAAAACAACAACTGATTGTGGTCAAGTTGATTCCAACTCATGAGAGACCCAATAGGACAGAGTAGATTGGCCCATAGAGTTCCCAAGGTTGTAAATCTTTTTGGAAGCAGACTGTCAATTTTTTTTCCCAAGGAGCAGCAGGTGTTCAAATTGCTGACCAAGTGTTTAAAACATAGACTCCTTACAATATGCACAAGTACACAGAAATCCAGAAGTAGTCAATGATTTCATACATTATTCTAGATGGAATCCAAATGAAAAGCTTAGTGAAAAGTGTGGCTGGTGTATCCCAACTATTAGAAAGGCAATAATACCATGGAACATTAATCTCTTTAAAAGTTAATAGAGGGGAAACTACATAACCTATTAAATCGACAGCATATACTGCAAGTTGAAAATAGATGATATTGTATCAACAACCGAAAAACACAAGTTGACTCCCAAACATGGATGAAAAAGGAGTTTGGTCTTTTATTTCAAGTGTTTTTATGTTTTCTTTGAGATGTTTTCCAAAGATGAAATAATTATCCTAACAACAACAACAAAAAAAAAAAAACTCTTTAGTTAAATGAATCGTGGCTGAGACTAAAATTATGTCCCAGAACCCTTTCTCCCCTACCTGCTCTGTCCCTGTTCTGAGAATTTTAGCTACAAAGGTATACCCTACTGGTACATTTCCCAATCTCCTTTGCAACTAGATAAGGCCATGTGACTAAGTACTGTCAGCAGTATGCAAATAGTTGGCCCTGAATCTCTATTTCTTGCAGAAGAGTCAAGTTTCTACCATACCCATAAAGCATCCAGGTGTGTCTGAGCAACAACATGGAAAGAACAGCCTCTCCGCATAGTCCTTCACAGAAATCCACTCTAGAAGAGTGCATAAATACCTATGCTTTAATGAAAGACCTGACCTACTGGCATGGGAGGGAGGCATCTCAACATCTACTCATTTGTAGACTGTTGAAGGAGAAAGCAATAAACATATAACTTAATTGTTGCTGTTGTGATGCTGTCAAGTCGCTTCCAACCCATAGCAACCCTGCATAGGGTCTCCAAGGAGCAGCTGGTCAGCTTGAATCACCGACATTGCAGTTCAAACAGCTCTGTAATCTGGTGCTAAACCCACAGTGCTTGAGCCTCAGTATTTTGGGGGGGTTGGTCTAATAGGTTAAGTTGCATCTTAATACATGAGCCATGTGATCAAAGCCCTCAAACAAGTTTTTTTTTGTTTTTGTTTTTTCTTTTAGTTTAAAATACAAGAAAACCTAATTTAAAAACCTCAGGAAAGAAGATTTTTTTATAAAGTTTAAAATAAAGAAGGGGAAGAGAGTGGGCCCAAGAAGAAAGAATAAAGGAGATTACTAAATTTTGAAGGGAAAAAAAAATTCCCAAAGCTTCTTGTTTTTTAAAAACACCTAAAAATCTTTATAACATTTTAATACCTAGCATTCATATGTATAAGGAGCTCTGGTGGCATAGTGGGTTACAGGTTAGGCTGATAACCCAAGGTTAGCAGTTCAAATCCACAAGCCAGTTTGGTTCACAGGAGAAAGATGAGGGTTTCCGCTCCCATAAAGAGCTACAGCCTCAGTCACATGGTCACTATGAGTGGGAAGTGACTGTATAGCATACAACCACCAGCCCCATTCATATGAATCCAGAATAATACTATTGTTGATAAGTGCCATTCATTGGGCTTCCATTCATAGCGACCCTGTATAGGGTTTCCAAGGAGCTGCTGGTGGGATGGAACCATCAACTTTGTGGTTAGCTCTCCCGTGTTTATCCTACAGTGCTGCACTAGGACTCTAGAATAAAGCTACGCTCCTTTAAACGTAAAATCGTTTCGGTTGTAAGCGGGAAGTTTAGTTAAATGAGAATCTAAACAGACAAACACTTCAAAAACATTACATTTGATTTAAACACATTGTACTTAAAATGTTAAAGGACAGATGCCAGGTATGTTAATAGAATTTTTAATTGACATTTATTTGCTATGTAGTTACTTATGTAAACATCCTCTCTGCATAGTCCCTCACAGAAATCCACCCTACAAGAGTACATAAATACATACGCTTTAATGAAAGACCCACTAACAGTACTTATAAATCCAAAGATCCTTGTATAGTTGTTGTTGTTAAGTGCTGTCGAGTCGGTTCCGACCCATAGCGACCCTGTACAGGGTTTCCGAGGGTGTAAATCCTTACAGGAGTAGAAAGCCTCATCTTTCTCCCGCGGAGCAGCTGGTAGTTTCGAACTGCTGACCTTATGGTTCGCAGCCCGATTCGTAACCACTACGCTACCAGAGCTCCTTGTATAGTAATCTAAAAGTAATTCTGATGGGCTAACAAATTACATATCAGACACAAAGATAAAAAACGTAAAAGGAAGATCGCTTTCTTCATTTCACAAAGCCAGTAAAGTCGTTAAATATGGTTCCATATAAGGCCAAACAAGTCACAGAAATCATCATTTGGCATTTACAAGACAATAAAACATTTAAAACAGAAATGAAGCTTTAAATATATTTTTATTTTCTTTGGAGATTTCTGAAGAGCTTTCTTTAGTTTCTTTGAGAGAAAAAATGTGTAAATTAAGGGAGTTGTTTCACTTTACAATAGTCTCAGAAGATAGTCATCATATAACTTCTAAAAAATATGATGAACAGCTAGATGCGAATGGCATAGCTAACTGTCTATTTAATGTCTACAATTGATTCATATAATCCGTGACGAATTTTGAGGGGGGTTGTATGTAAATTTTTGTGTAAATGTATCTTTAAGGGCTTTTTAAAAATGTGCATTGTTTCATCAACTACACACAATAGATTTGTGATTGATAAGAGATCATCAGAAAAACAAATTATGAAAACATTCAAAATCATATTTATCTTCAAATCCCCAGCACTTCTCTCAGATTAAAGCTCTTTAGAAATATAAACTGACCACTGTAATTCCCTGCTGCATACCATAAGAACATTTAAAAAGACAAACAAGTGCTATCCACCCACTGCCACTGACTGGATTACAATTTATAGAGCCCCTATAAAATAGACTAGAGCTGCCCAGAGGGTTTCCAAGACTATAATCATTACAGGGAAGCCCTCGTGGTTTCGTGGGTTAAGCAATGGATTGCTAACCAAAAGGTTGGCTATCAGTCTGCTCCCATAAAAATTTAGTCTCTAAAACCCTATGGGGCAGTTCAACTCTGTCCTAATCAATAGCAACGGGTTGCTTTCTTTAAAAAAAATTTTTTTTTAAATCCCTACAGAAGCAGACTTGTTTCTCCCAAAGAGCAGTTGGTAGGTTCAAACCACCGCTCTTTACATAAGCAGCTGAGCACTTAACCATTGAGCCACCAGGACTCATCTACAGTTGTCTAGATTTGGTTAATCTTTGAAAAGCAGGCAATTAAAAAAAATTTTTTTTTAACCTTGAAATAAATCCCTATCAGAGGAAAGACAACTTCTACAATATAAAGGTGATTTGACCTATTCTGAAAGTGACATCTTTGGTATGTCAAAGTTATCATGAATGGCAGTACACTGGACCTGGTTATTTCTACAGCAGCTGGACCACAGGGTATACTTTAAATACATTAAATATATTTTAATGAAACCACATCAACAAAGAGAATTACAGACATCCTCCACTAACCCCCAAAATCATAAAATGTGAACACCATCTAAAATATTCAGTAAGTAAAGGCTACTGTTTATCAATTTCCGAATGTTGTGGAGTGAAGTTTTCAGCATCATCTCCTAAACTGAGTGTGTAACTCTGTGGTCCCCAGAGTTTAATCCTAAAAACTGTCCCAGCTTTGGTTCCAGGACCACCACCTCATGGTTAAAGTCAATGTAACAATATATTGGCATTATAGAATGCTGTGGGAATCTCATTCCTTTCCATCCTTACACTTCTATTATTCAGCTTTTACCTTCCTGAGTTGAATCCACTGACTTCCTCCCCTTATCAATCATCAAAGGAACCTGGTAGCACAGTAGTTTAGCTTTCAGATACTACCCCAAAGGTCAAAGGTTTGAACTCATCAGCCACTACCTTTAAGAAGATGAAGCAGTCTGCTTCCATAAAGATTGATAGCCTCAGAAACCCTACCGGGCAGTCTACTTGGTCTTACAGGGTCGATCGGATAGCAATGGGTTTGTTCAATCACCACTTTAGAACACCTGTGTTTTAAGGATTTCTGCTGCCATAACCAGAAAGTTTATGTCACAAAAAAAGGAAGGACAAGTATGTGTAACACTAACTACTTCAGAAGCTTTCTCACAGGCACAGCCTGAAATTAAATAAGCCACTCAGACCCAGGACCAGAGCCTGGTGTAGTTATAAAGGTATCATACATACCCACCTCTAAGCTTGCCTATTATAGGCCATCGGTTCAGGGCCCCACCATACTGCCCCACTTCAAAGCTCTCCCCTTCTACTAAGGGTCTTCAACATGTTTGTGGAAAAATGATCATTTATTTCCATTTTCCTACGATTTCGAATCCCCCTCATATTTGTAACCCATGTTGGTTAGATGGGATCATGTTTCTGGGCCTAATGCCCAATCCTATTCTAGGTTCCAGATAGTCTTCCACAGGGCCCATTCTACTTATCAGGGCCTTGCTTTGTTCTTGCCAGTCTTACTCCTCAGGCTTAGAGCACATGACCTGAATGTACTGTGGTGGCGGTGGTGGTGAAGTGCCATCGAGTCATCAGACTTACAGTGAGCCTGTATCAGACTTCCAAGGCTGCAAATCTTTGCAAGAGTAGAAAGTCTCAGCTTTCTCCCACTGAGCTTCTGGTGGGCTCGAACCACCAACCTTGTGGTTCAGAGTCCAGAGCTTACCCTACAGAGTTACCATGCTCCCCTGAAAGTACTAGTCACCTGATATGACCTTAAAATGCAGATATCTACAGAATTTATCCTAAACTTTGAACCACTCAGCCACCTCTTCCAGGTTAGTTTATTCTATAACCATCAGTAACCTAAACAATTGTCCCCACCTAAATGCTATATTTTAACACTAGCCTGACCCCCCTCAATGCCTATTCCAAGTGGCTTTGATCTAACTAGTGTACTTCATTATGTCTTGAAATACAAAAATCTTTAAAATCTATAATTTATGAACCAAGTCAAATTCCTTAGATTATAGGCTTATTGCATTGGCTTAAGATTTATCATGTTTATGGAGACAAAATGAAGGTTATTTTAAACTCAAATTCTGGGTATTGTAGAAAAGTTTTATCATTGTAAAAATAATAATGCATTTAACTCATGGAGCATCTATCTTTCCAAGAGTAATCATTCTGTACAAGCTCTATTGCTCCATACCATATCCCTCTAGGATTAATCTTTGCTGTTGCTACTTGTTTGATAAATACAAAGTAAATTTTAAACTTTTTTAAAGGTTGACAACTATATAGTACAATTATTCTGCATACGGTAGCTGACACTTTGCTATGCAAGGGTAAGTCAAACCGTGTAATTACTAGGGTTCTAATTCATACATGTACAGGTCTATTCCAAACAAAAGGTGTTTAAAAATGTCTACAAGCAGTTGTTGTTAAGTGTTACCAAGTCAGTTCCAACTCATAGCGCCTGTATACAGTATTTACGAGGAGCAACTGGTGAGTTCTGTACTGCCGACCTTGCAGTTCAAACCAACCTTGTGGTCCAGTGTGTTATCCTACAGTGGTGGTGGTTATGTGCCATGGAGTCGGTTCCGACTCATAGCGACCCTGTATAGGGTTTCCAAGGCTATAAATCTTTACAGAAGCAGAAAGTCTCATCTTTCTCCTGCAGAACAGCTGGTACTTTTGAACTGCTGACCTTGAGATTAGTGGATAGTTACAAAAACACTTGTCTTTGTCTCATTAGGGTGCCTTCAGAAAAAAAGGTTCAATCCAAACAGTGGCTTCCAAGGTGATCTGGTATTCTTGTTAAATACCATCGAGTTGGTTCTAACTCATATCAACCTTGTATAGGGTTTCCAAGGAGTGGCTGGTGAGTTTGAACCGACAACCTTGCAGTTCAAACCACCCTTGTAGTTGAGTGCTTATCCTATGGCACCACACTAGGACTCCAAGGGGCTCTGGTAAGCAAGTTGAATTCAAGGCACAGATGTCAGCTCAAAAAGTTATGGCGATTGTTTTCTGAGACTCCAAAGGGGTCACATCTTTACAGATTTTCTCAGAGGACACAGGATGATCATGAGGGCTTATTAGGGATAAATTTTAAGAAAATGGAAAGCTGCACTGGTGATAAAAAAGCCAGGAAAGATGAATCTAGGGAAAAAGAAAAATCCCATTACAACAGGGCATCTGCTTATTCTTCGAGGGTAGCAAGAATTTCACTGGGGAAAATTACCACCTTGATCTTACCTTACCCCTTCAGACTTCTTTTTGTTTGCAAAACTCAAAGAATATTTAAAAGGAAGGCAATTTGAGTCCCTTGAGGATGCCAATAAATTTTTTTTCTTTTAAAGCAATTCTTTGTCAGCCTTCTGAGCCATTGATGCAGCTGAAAGAGGATGTGCCAGCTGAGTGATATGGCTGTGCCTTCGTGGCTGTATTCTATGTTCCTGTATTACAGTATGTTGTTATTGTAAGTGCTATCATGTCAGTTCCAGCTCATAGTGACCCTGTATAGGGTTTCGGAGGAGTGGCTTGTGAGCTTGAACCGCCAACCGTATGGTTCAAAGCAACTTTGCAGTCCAGCGCATTAACTCACAGTGCCAAGTCATTTCCTTATTCATACTGCCATTTGTCACTCTCTACCTATTAAAGAAGGTTTTCTTCTTCATGGAGGCAGCAGTCAAGAAATCAAACAACAGTTATTGCATTAGGCAAATGTGCTGCACAAGACCTTTTTGAAGTGTTCAACAGCAAAGCTATCAGTATGAGGACTGAGATGCAGCTGACCCAAACCATGATATTTTCAATAGCCTCACAAACATGTGAAAGTTGGAAAGTGAATAAGGAAGACCTTAGAAGAACTGACACATTTGAGTCATGCTGTTGAAGAAGAATAATAAAAGTACCATGGACTGCCAGAAGAACAAACAAATCTGTGTTGGAAGAAGTACAACCAGAATTCTCCTTAGAAGACAGGATAGAGAAACTTCAGACACGTTACTAGGAGGGACCAGTCCCTGGAGAACATCATGCTTAGTAAAGTACAGGGTTAGTGAAGGAATGTAAGACCCCCAGCAAGATGGACTGACATAATGGCCTCAGAAATGGGCTCAAGTGTAGCAACAATTGTGAAGGTGGTACAGGACCAGGGAGTGTTTTGTTCTGTTGTGCATAGGGTTGCTATGAGTTGGAACTGACTCTATGGTACAACATTAAAGGAGGATCTTTAGGGCCTTACTTTTAAAAAAGAGAGCACAAGAGAGAAATATGATGGCGAGTATTGGTATTAGCACTGGGGGAAGGGTTTCTCTCTCTCTCTAAGTTCTGGAAGGAAGCCTTTGTCACCTCAACTTCTGCTTCCTGGTTACTTGGAAAGTTCCATGTGGTTTGACATCTTTCTTACCCAAGCTCTCTCTCTCCTTGCTCTGTCTCTATGTCTGTTCATTTAATCTCTTTTTATTACTCAAAAGAGATTGACTCAAAATACATCCCATACTACTCCTGTCTATTAACATAACAATAACAGCTCATTCCCAAGTGGAATTATAAACACAAGCATGTTGTTGTTGTTGTCAAGTGCCCTCAAGTCGGTTTGGACTCATAGAGACATTGTATAGGGTTTCCAAGGAACAAGAGCTGGTGAGTTTGAACCGCTGACCTTACAGTTCAAACCGACCTCGTGGTCCTAGTGCATTATCCTACAGTGCCACCCCCAAGACTCCACCACAGGCATAGAGATTAGGATTTACAACACATATTTTAGGGGGACAAGGAGCTCTGGTAGCGTAGTGGTTATGAATCGGGCTGCAAACCTTAAGGTCAGCGGTTCGAAACTACCAGCCGCTCCACGGGAGAAAGATGAGGCTTTCTACTCCCATAAAGATTTACACCCTCGGAAACCCTGTACAGGGTCGCTATGGGTCGGAACCAACTCAACGGCACTTAACAATAACAACAACAATTTTAGGGGGACATCATCCAATCCATACTAAGGCCCTTCACACTTCATAGGGCTCCACGACAGCAAAAGGCTTTTGCATGTGCCATCCACATTGATGCTAACTCAACCACTGAGAGACAGCAAGGTCAGGTATTAATTTAGCTTTGCAAAGATGAGGAATTTGGGAGGCTAAGAGGGTAAGTTCCAAGGTAATGGGTAGTGAGAGTCAGAGATTTCAAGCATTAGGCTAGGCCAGAGGACTCACAGCAACACTTTGTACCCTTCAGCACTAACCTGGAGAGTAGCATACAATGCAGAGGGCAGCTCTAGAAACTGCAATTTATTGTATTTAAATAGCAGAGGACAATCCAGAGGGAGCTTTCAATTTAGCCACTGGCAGATCATTACTGAAGTTAGGGGTCAGGATTTCACTGTCAGTTCAGCCTCCAGCTCGGTAAATTTCCACCACAGGTTAATGTAACCCTTTTCAAGGGTTTATCATAAAGAAGATATGTTTTAAAACTCAAAAACAATGATGCCTCAAAGATAACAAAGAAGAGAGATTATGACCCATGTTTCCAGAAATCAGAATTTTAAATCAACCTCCAGTGCCTCTTAGCAAAACAAAGAGTGATTCACACAAGAATGAAATGCCAAAACAGAAAAGACCAAGGAATAAGTAAGTACATGAGGAACAGAGATACACATAAAACATCCATTTCCAAAAGTAAAGTCTTCATCAGAACACATGCCATCGACCAAATGCTTATTTCATTACAAATGTGCTTCCTTAAAAAATATCTAGTAATAATTGTTGTTGTTGCTGTTATGTGCCGTGGAGTCAGTTCTGACTAATAATAAATATGTTGTATAAAAAAAATCAAAGAAACCAAACCAAGTGTCATCGAGCCAATTTCCTCTGAAGCCATATGCTTCAGCAGAAAGTATGCTGTATAAGGTTTACAATGGCTAAGACCTTTTGAAAGTAAATGGCTATATCTTTTTCCCAAGGCACCACTGGTGGATTCAAACTGTCAATCTTTCAGTTAGTAGCCAAGCAAGTAATTGTTTGTGCCACCCAGGGGCTCCAAACTATGTCAAATAATGACTATGTCAAATAATCCCACCCCAAAAATACTGAGTACATTGAGAGGCTCAGTGATTAACTGATTATATAAGAATGTACCGACATTTGTATGACAACAGTTTGTGAACCAAGAGGACCGCTGGTAGCCAGGAAAGAATTCTTACCCATTAATCTTAAGATCTTCCTTCCAGCTCTAGTTTCCTGTATTAACAAAGAAACTGAATCCAATGACCTAAATTTAAACTCTGCAAACGCTCAATTTTGTTTAATTCTCTAAAAGCTCTGAGCTCTTTTGAACATCTAAATTAAAAGGGAAAAAAATGTCTTAATGGAAGGACTGTAGAGAAGGGCCTTGTATGAGAAAACACATAAAGGGAACATGAGCGGTTAGGACAGGTTTCTTAGGACAGGTTTCATCCCATACTGTTCTCCAGGATGGACATGGGAGCAGGGAAATGGAATAAGTAAGAAATTCACAAGGCTCATATAACAATTCTTCTTCTTCTAGATTATACAAATTAACAGAGGAATTCATTAACCAGATTCTCGGACTAGCTTAGCATAGATGTATGTCTACAATACTGGTCTTCAAATTTTCTTGCTCACACATCCCCTTACAAGAACTTTGAAAAATTAATATTCTGCACTCACACACTTTCAATTTGGCATTATCAAATTTTTCATTCACTTAAATAGTGACAAAGTATTAATTTCCTGTGTGTTATAAATATGATGTTCTAAATAAAATTGTCATATCACTCCTATAAATATATACAGCAGGATAATCTGATACCATCCGTCACTCATTTTTTAAAAATACATGAACACATTGCTTTAACAGTCAGCTTGTATAATTCCTTTTGCTCCGTGAAATCACAGATCCAGTCTACATTCCTCAGACTTTTATCCTAATGTAGTATTTCTCTTATATTTCCAAAAGTCTTTTATACCTCACCTTGTCCTACCTCTCTGCAACAATTAAAGAAAAAGTAGTACATAATTAAATACTCAATTTTTCTAAATTTCTCTGACTAAAAAGTTCTAAGTTCTAAAAATGTCCTTTTGACTTGACCTATTAAAACCATTTTTATTACTGATCAAAGCAACAGGAATACATTACAAATTTTGATGATGAAACATTCCTACAGTGCCACACCTCTACATGGTTATGACACCTTGAGTAAAGGAGGCATTATTTGGAAAAGGTAGCATGGTATGGCAGAAAGGGCATAGACTGAAATCAGACAGACTTGGGTTCAAATTCCAGCTGCAGCACTTACTAGCTGTGAAACCTTAGATAAAGCTCTCTGGGCCTATTTACTCTTATGTACAAAAGGAGGCTTCACACAAAGCACCATTATTTTGTTCAGTGCCACAAAGGTGTTTATACCTAAGGGTAGTGTACCAAGGTAAGATTTTTCTCTAAAGTGAGAGGAAACTGGCTGGGATCCGGGAGATGGGAAGAACGCCAAGAGTCCATTGTGAGACAGGCCAGTTTTAAGAAAAAGACACAACTTGAGGATTTAGAAATTGACTCCCGAAATCGATCCATGTCCAATCTACCCATGCACTGTTATGCCCAGAATTTGGGGTCCCCAAAGACCACCCAGGAGCTGTGTACCGATGTAAATACATAAGGGTTGTTTATTCAAGCTCAAGCCAGGTCTCTAACCTTATCCGACGCAGCGGAATAGGGAAAGAGCTCCGAACTTATTGTCTGCAGGGTTTTTATAGAGTTTTCAAACAGCTCAGGTTTCTCAGCTTTACAGTCTTTGGATTGGTTAACAATTGGCAAACCATGAGATGTTACAGTTTAATTGGTCAGGACTGGTGGTCTTTGTTCTTAGGCTAGGGTAAAGGAAAACATCTGGCCTCTGGCCTTGAGCTGCTGGCTATTTATACATATATCATTTTCTTGGAGCTAGAGGACGTGCTAAAGCTTACATACGAAATGGATTCTTTTCTTTTGGTTCTACAGCACAAGCACCTCTTAGAAAGACTTTAGTTACCAAAAAAACACCAAGAAAAAGACTTCATGTACACAAAAGGGCAGGAGAAACCCAATGTGAATACATAAAGCAGACCTACCCATGACATCTACAGGGCCCACATAGCACATTTAAATACTCTAAAGTTGCTAACAAGTTGTTAAATAAAATATGTTCTGTCACTTGACAGCACCTAACAATAACAACAATATCATCCTACAATGTGGTGGTGGTGGTTGTTAAGTGCCTTTGAGTAGGTTTCGACACATAGCAACCCTGTATAGGGTGTCTAAGGAGTGGTTAGTGGGTTTGAACTTCCGACCTTGCACTTCAAACCAACTTTTTGGTCCAGTGCTTATCCTACAGCATCACTCCAGGACTCCTTCATCCTATAGTTGTTGTTGTTGCTGTTGTTCAATGCCGTCAAGTCGATTCCAACTCATAGCAAACCTGTACAGTTTCCAAGGATTGGCTGGTGGGTTTGAACTGGAAACCTCACAGCTCAAACTGACCTTGTGATCATCCTACATCAGCAAATATATATTCAAAATGACTAAATCGAAAAACACATAAAAAGCAATAATAGATGACTAAAAGTTGGCAAAATATCAAAGATGACGATATGTAATTATCATGACATTTGTCTGGATCTTCTGTTGATGGACCAGCAATGTTTGAATGCATGATAAGAGTCTTACATAATTCATAAACCATGTGCATTTGTTCCATAAAGTTAAATATCAAGATTTTCACCTAATTATGTCCTATTGAGAGAAATCAGCTGATAGATTAAAAAATAAAATATGTACACAATAAGAATTTTAAAAATAAAATATATCAGTCTATTCATTGTTGTTAAGTGCTGCTGAGTCAATTCCAACTCATAGCAATCTTGTATAGGGTTTCTGAGACTTTAAATCTTTGAGAGAGCAGAAAGCCTCATTTTTCTCCTATGGAGCAGTCAGTGGACTCAAATTGCTGACCTTGTGGTTTCTCAGTCCAGTACTTATAAAGTCTCTACAATTTAAATAATTGTCAAAAATGTAAATTTTTTAATGCAAAATTTAAACTTTAAGCTACTCTGTTACTTTCACAAAGCTATTTTCCTTTTGTACAGTCTAAATTATCTACTAAAATTAAAAGGTAGGATATAAATTATAATTAGTGAATAAAAATATTTTAATTAAATAAAATTAAACATTTCATGTTTTAGAATTTAATCATATTAAATGTGCTTATAAAAATCATTCACAATTAATATAGTGTTCTACAGGTAGATATGTGAACAGATACACAGGCTGAACAGGTATGGGAAGGAGAGTGGGAGTATACCCACAAATACATAAGGGTTTGACAGAGGATATTTGCACATGGGTATTTACCTTTGCTGCAAACACACCTATGAATGGGATGGAGCATTTATTGTTGTTTGTTGTTAAGTGATATCAAGTCAGTTCTACCTCATAGCAACCCCATATAGAGTTTCTGAGGCTAGTGGATTTGCACTGCTGATCTCAAGGTTAGTAGTCCAGTGATTATCCTATCGCACCACACCATGACTGTAGGGTAGAGCATACGGGGGAAAACGATGAAAACTTCTTAGACATTATTAAACATCTGAAGGCAATGAATTGCTGAGCCTGGGGGCTCAGGACCATGGCGAACTGTCCATAAAAACAATGTTCTGCCTCCTACTTTGGTGAGCAGCAACTGGGATGATGAGGTGCAACTATTGGGAGAAAGAAGAATGATGAAAATTTGAAAATGCTTGGAATCAATTAATTCAATGAAAGGACCTATGGAACATGTGAATATCAGTCACCACAACTCTGAGACCAGAAGAAGTAGATAGTGCCCACTACCACTACTAACTACTCTGAAAGGGGTCGCATTAGACGGTCTAAGATAGAGTGGAAGAAAATGTGGAACAAAACATTATTTAAAAAAAAAAAAAAGACCAGGCTTACTGGTCAGAAAGAGGCTGTAGGAATCCGAGACTATGACCCTCAACCACCCTTTATTTCTGGAACAGCACTCTACCCTCAAGGCTCAATTTTCAGCCAAGTAGTAGCTAGGTAAATAAAGGGAGATGGAGACTACTAAGGCATGCACACCATGGAATGGTCAGTTACACAAGATCAAAAGGGTAACATTTATCTAAAGACAAAGTTGAGACGGGATGGGAAGGAGGGTGCAATGGAAACAGGAACCACAGGATGGAGGTGGGACAAGTGCTGTTACATGGAGAAGATTACCATCACTGAGATGAAACAAAGTGTATGATGTGTTGAATGTAATACTGATGATCTGTGTAAACCTTCACTCCATTTATAATAAAAGGTTTAAAAAAAAAAAAGTTCAGAATTCTAGCATTCAAAAGCCAATCAGTTGCTAATGCAAAAAGGGTCTCACTTCTTGTATTCATGTATATCATTCATATCTATTGTTGTTGTTGTTAAGTGGCGTTGAGTCGATTCTAACTCATAGTGATCCTGCTGATATTAGGTGCCATCAAGTCCATTTTCTACTCAAGTGAGAGAGTAGAACTGCCCATTATCGTCCTAGGCCGTAATTTTTATGGAATCATACGATCATTTCTCTCATGCGGCTTAGGGGGTCAGTGAGTTTGTATTATTGCTGTTGTTGTTAAGTGCTGCAGAGTCAGTTCAAACTCATAGTGACCCAGTATAGGGTTTCCGAGGAGCAGCAGGTAGGTTTAACCTCGAGGTTAGCAGTGCAGTGCTAATTCCACAGCATCACACAGGACTCGGAAGTTTGTATTAATGATGGTACAACAGTCTACAAAAGGTTGTCAAAAAAAGATGGGATAACGTAAAGAATGTAACTAATGCCACGGAATGCATACGAAGACATTGTTGAAGTGGTGCATGTTTTGTTGTGAATAACTTCATACGCAAGCATAAACGGGAAAAGTCCAAGCCACAGGCCCCTCTTGCCCAGGTTTAAGTGTAGTGCTGCCATCTTAGTCTATGATATCCTGATTTATGTTTGTGATTTCTCAGACTTGAAGACAAGCTTGTTAAGCATGTCCTCAATGAAGCCAATGGAAATTCACAGTAAAAGTACATTAGCCACAATCTATCAAAACATATAACCAAGGGCCTGTATGCAGAAGTACACTCACAATGGTAGTTGTTGTTAAGTGCTGTCAAGTTGGTTCTAACTCACTGCGACCCTGGTACAGGGTTTCCAAGGAACAAACGGTGAGTTTGAACCACCGACTTTACGGTTTAAACTTACCTTGAAGTCCAGTGCCTTATCCCACAGTGCCACACCAGGACTCTCACAATGGTAGAATCATTTGTAAGTCATTCCAATGGGTCCTAACAGAGCAACAGGATGCTATAGAAGTGGAGACAGAACTTAGAAATGGTGTCAACTCCTTAACTAAAACCTAATGGTGGCTCTGTAGCATAAGCATTAGACTGTGAATCACAAAGTCAGTGGTTTGAGCCCACCAGCTGCTCCCTGGGGGGAAAAGAGGCTTTCTGCTCCCATAAAGATTTGCAGCCTTGGAAACCCTATACCTGGTCGCTATGAGTTGGAACTGTCTTGATGGCACTTAACACAATAATAATGGTATGCTGGAAATTAGACAAAGAACTATAAACTAAGTTAAATTTCTCAGCCTCTTCTTTCTACCCATTTAATGTTTTTCAAGAGATGTCTGCCTTTCACAATGGCATTTATACTTTCATAGAATTCAGAGGTGATCCATGCATTATATTCTTCCGCGCTTTCTCTTGAGAACATCTAGATGGTGTTCTGAGATATCAACAGAATGTTGTCTGCTAAGACAAAAATGACTGTAAGCAATTATAAGTGAACACAAAACTTTCCTCCATCAGGGAGGGTATTATGATGATCTAGAGAATCCATTGACTCGGCTGTAACTCTGAAACCATACCTAAACCCCCTCTGAATCACAGCATGCAAGCAACCAGATCTTTAAACTGCAAAGTTATGTGCACCAAACTTTAATGTGATTCTATGCTCAGGAGACAACCTGTTTACAAACTGATCATTCTTTTATCAAACAAGGTTAACTTTCCCAAAGACCCATAGATCCTGAAGGACTCAAGCTGAAAGTACAGCCTTGGAGTGTGTGGTCATGATGGGAGACTTAGCAATAAGCAAGCATTGAGTACGAGGCTTGTTTAGGAAGCCAGAGCAGGCGCAGAAATGAAAAGACAAAGGTCAGAGACATGATGGAGCGTAGACACATGGAGCTGGGGGCTCCTGGCTCAGAACAAGGAAGCAAAGAAGTTCAATGAAGCAGACAGAGTCAGGCCTAGGAATAGGCAGAGGTTCCAGGAGAGCAAGCTGCTCTTAGAAAAACTTGTCTGTTTAAAGGTAACATGGGTTTCCCTTGGAAGACCTACACTAGGATCATGCATGACAGCAGAGGGTCCATGAAAACAGAGAGGTCTGTTGGCGCCATGTGTAAGTGTTCAGCTGCAAATTTAAAGGTTGGCAACTGAATCCACCTACCATTCCAAGGGATTGAAGACCTGGCGATCTGCTCCCAGAGAAATTACAACAAAAATAACTCTATGGGGCAGTTCGGTCACATGGGGTCACTACGACTGGAAATTAACTTGATGGCACCCAACGACAACCTAGAGCAGAAACTGAGGCTGGATGGGACTGGTCCTCCATATCCAAATCCATAATTATTAGAATCTGAATAAGGTCAGGGTCAGGATCTCCAAATTTGGGAGGATTGAGGGCAGTGACAGATCAGACGGGGGCTGTGACAATTTGAGAAATGAAAGATTTAACAAAGAAAAAAAGATTGAGACACAAGGCCAAGGACATGCAATTAATTCACCGTCATATTTCCACACAGAATTAAGCACATGCTCAATTTCAATGATGTATGTTACTGGATTAAAATGCCTGAGAAAATAAATTCATTTATGACTTAACACCGAAAGGGAAAATTTTACAGTCACTGCTTTGTGCTTACAGTTTTCATGAAGTGCAGGAAAACCCAAATAGCATCTGATACAATTTACATAACTTTACATAATCTCATGATTACCATTTGGCAAGGAAGTATCTCTTGCATTTATTTGTCTCAGAAAATGACAAAATGGAAAACATTCTGGACAAGTAGCTTTCTATCCTATCCTGAGAATCACAGGAAGCCAATCTGGCAACTTTGCTTAGTAATTATTTCTAATCTTTCAAGGTTGAACATTTTATTCTAAAGTTTTACTGATGCAATTTAATCAATAAACAAGTTTTTAACTGACCCTTTGCTATCTTCAAAGCACTGATTGCAGAGTTGAGAAGATTCACTCATAGTTTAAAATTTATCTCAAGCTACGTGACCTGGGAACAAGTTATCTATTGGTCCTTTCTGAGACACATTTTCTTTATATGTAAAATAACAATAATAGCAGCTGCTTTAGAAAGTTATCCTAAGTCAAGGACTAAATTTAGTTACTTGGTATATAAATTTACTTACTTGGCTTACTTTAGTAAGCACACAATAACAATATTTTATGGCTGAGCACAACGTTTTAATTATAAAGCTATGATAAAATTCGTGGAGTCCTGGTGTGGCATTCATTGATGGTTAATGCGGTGGACTGACAAGTCGGTTTGCTCCACCCTACCAAACATGAGATCCTTCTCCAGCAACTGTTTCCTCCGGACAATATGTCCAAAGTATGAGACACGAAGTTTGGCCATCTTGGCCTCCAAGGAGCACTCTGGCTGCACTTCTTCCAAAACAGATCTATTGTTTCTTTTGGCAGCCCATGGCACTTTCAGTATTCTCCTCCAACATCATAACTCAATAGCATCAATTCTTCTATGGTCTTCCTTATTCACTGTACATACCAAAAAAAAAAAAAATTTTTTTTTTTTTTTGCCATTAAGTCAGTAATACCTCATGGAGAAGGTATAAGACAAAGCTGAACTGCCCCATAGAGTTTCCAAGGCTGTATATCTTTACAAAAGCAGACTGCCATATCTGTGTACAGCATTTCGACTCAGAGTAGCATGTGGGTTAGAACCATGGACTTTCACCAGCCAAGCACTTGGGCCACCAGGGCTTCTTGGCGGTATATTTGTTGTTAAGTGCCACTGAGTAGGTTCTGACTCATAGTGACCTTGTGAAAGGTTTCCGAGTCTGTAAATCTTTACAGGAATAGACAGCCTCCTCTTTCCCCTGTGGAGTGCCTAATGGGCTCAAACCACCGACCTTGTGATTAACATTCCAGTGCTTACACTACAGCATCAAGTATATAGTGGTGGTTGTAAGTGTACCACTGGCTGGGTTATGAAAGCAGAAAGCCTCACCTTTCTCCCATGGAGTAACGGATAGATTTGAACTGCTGACCTTGCAGTTAACAGCCCAGCTTATAATCCACTATGCTACCAGGGCTCCTTGCCACATATATGCTGTTGTTGCTGTTAACGGCCATCGAGTAAGTTCCTACTCAAAGCTACCCTGTATGGGGTTTCCAAGGTGCATCTGGTGAATTTGAACCGCCGGCCCTGTGATTCAAACCAACCTTGTGGTCCAGTGCCTTATCCCAGTGCGCCACACTGGGACTCCACCACATTTATGGTGGTGGGGGTGGGGTGGTTATGTGCCATGCACTTGGTTCTGACTCATAGCGACTCTGTATAGGGTTTCTGAGGCTATAAACCTTACAGAAGCAGAAAGTGTCATCTTTCTGCTGGTAGTTTCGATCTGCTGGCCTTGAGGTTTGCAGTTTGACTCGTAACCACTAGAGTCAAAAGACTAATACAAACACCAACCAGGGATTTGGAGGGGAAAATACTTGATTTCTTACTCATAAACAAGTAGTTACTTACCATTACCAGTTCAAAGGTTTTGATTTATATGAAGAACTTTAAAGCCTGCCGCTGTCATGTTTTTGCTCTTTATTTTTCATTTCACAAACTAAACAGCCAGAGTTTCTTAAGATTTTGTTCACAGAGTCTATGTATTTCAGAGTTTTCATAAATCTCATTCTTTGCTCTTCTCTGAGTTCTTATAACTAGAACATTTTTTGAGCTGAATGAAATCTTAGTGGTCTGATTTGGTTATGTTGTAAGATGAGGACACTCTGAAGCTCAGGCTAGATGCAGTCTCTGAGCTCATGCACACACACCAGCACAGGGATATCTGTAACTTCCACCTCCAGATTCCTGGATCCATGCCTGCAGGCAGGGTATAAACCCAGATGCCTGCAAGGCCCTAAGCAGATAAGAAACTGGAGCAGGGGTAAAAGATCTAGAGAGCAAACAAGTAACAATCCAAAAGATGCAGCTGTACTAGTCACTGACTGTCATGTGAGACTGCAGGTTCAGCAAGTCTACATCTTCAAGTCTTTTAAGAAATGTCAATAATTCAAAATTGTTAAAGGTATGATTTGTAAGTAATAGGTAAAATTGTTTCAAAATACTGTTTAATTCCAAACATATACACACACCCCTAGAAACCAAGTCTATGCATGTCTGTCGTTAAGGGCTGTGAAGTCATTTCTGGCTCCTAGAGACCCAAGGAGTCTGAACCGCCAACCTCATGGTTCTAATGAGCCTTGCAGTTCAGTGCTTTATCCCACAGAGCCACACCAGAACTCAACCAGACAGGTTTATACCATGGTAAATCCCTGCACAGGCTCTCTACCTGATCAAGTTAAGACTCAAAACCAGGTGAACTGCTTCAAAAGATCTAACAACTGCCTACAGAAACATGATTATTTTGTTTTCTACCTGGATATTCCTTCTTTCACATACTCTTGCTCAAGAATGACTTTTTGATGTGCAGGCTGAGTGGACGTAGGAGGGAGAATGGGAGTACACTCACAAATATGTAAAGATTTGACAGAGGATATTTCAAACCCTGTGCAAGGTCACTGTGAGTCAGAACCGACTCCACGGTACTTAACAACAACAACATATTACCTTGGCTGCAACCATATCCATGAAAGTGGTGGATCACACAGGGGGCAAAGTTCTGAAAACTTCTTACATACAACCTTGAGGGAACCATCCATAGGGCCCTGGGTCTCAGGATCATGGTCTCAGGGGACACCATGGTGAATTGGCATAACATATTCCACAAAGACTTTACATCCTACATTGGTAAGTAGAGACTAGGATCTAAAAAGTTCACGAGCCGCCATCTAAGTTACAACTATTGTTCTCTCCCTGTCAAGAGGAAAGAAGAATGATGCAAAATTGATAACACTTGGAAACAATTAGTCTAATGGTCTAATGAACCATGTGAACATCAGTGTTCATGCCCCTGAGACCAGGAAGAACTAGAGGGTACCTGGCTACCATTACCAACTGCTCTTAAGTTGATATTATTAAAGGTCCTGGATAGATTGGGAGAAAATGTGGAATAAAACTCAAAATTATTAAAAAAACAAAAAATAAAACAGGTTTTCTGATCATTTAGAGACTGACAGGAATCTGAGACTATGGTCACCCTTGGTCACTCTTCAGGTCTGGAATTGAACTTATCCCCGTGGCTCAATTTTCAGCCAAGCAATAGACAGATCTATAGGGAGAACAACAAAACAAGTGAGGTATGCACATCATAGAATGGTCAACCATTCACAATTAAAAGGGCAGTATTTGCTGAAGAAGGACCAAGTTCAGAAGGGCTGGGAAAGAAGGCGGAATGCAAACAAGAACCACAGGGAGTTAGTGGGAGGAGTGATGTTACATGGAGGGGACTGCAATCAGTGAGATGAAACAAAGTGTAAAATATGTCCAAGGCAAAACTGACCACTATAAATCTTCATGTAATTTCAATATAAAATTGTTCGTAAAACTGGCTTTTGGACAAAAGGACTCTATTCATTTTTTAAATGTATCACTTTTAATGTATTTACTGCCATATATATAAAACATGGTCCTACATCAGCAGCTCGGCAGGAGAAAGTGTGTAGCAGCCTGCTCCCATAAAGATTCCAGCCTTAGAAGGACACTTCTATTCTGTCCTATGGGGTCACTTTGAGTCAAAATTGCCTCAATGATACACAACAACAACACTTTCTTTTAACACTATGTATCTGTGTGTGTTTTCTCTTTATATCAAGCTGTCCAATATTTAGTGAAGCTACAGTCTGCTTTCTTCAACTCCAGAGTTGCCAGTTACGATTTTAATTTTGCACTTTAACTTTATAACATATATTCTTAATTTTCTTCTTAATAAATAAAAGGATTTCCAGCTACATGTTAAAGGCAGCTAATGAAAACCAATCTGACTGTTTTGGTTTCATTTTTGTTAAGTGCTGTCGAGTCGGTTCAGACTCATAGCGACTCTGCATAGGGTTTCCAAGGAGCAGTTGGTTTGAACTGCTGACCTTGTGGCTCACAGCACAGTGCTGATCCTACAATGCCATACCAGGAGTCCATTAGTATTATTAAACTGTCATTTAAACATAAATTTAAAACTTGGTAAGTCAAGTGAAATACAATCAAATTCCACAGAGTCTATAATTAAGCAAAGATTATTAATAAGCTCAGCTGCTAACCTAAAGACTGGAGGTTCAAGTTCTTTGGGGGGTGCTTCAGGAAAAAGGCCCAGTGGGGCAGAGACCGCTCTGACACACACAGGGTCATCACTGAGAAGAATCAGCTCAGTGACATCTGAATGGACTGGTACATCCTACTGCCCAAATCACTTTAGGGAGTACCGGTGTGGCGTTGGAGAATACGCTCTGGACCACAAGGTCAGTTTGAATCACAATGTCATTTGTTCAAACCCACCAGCTGTTCCTTGGAAGCCCTATTCCGAGTTGCTATGAGTCAGAACCAACTCAACAACAACAAAGAACATCACTTTGTAGTCACAGGCAGTGCCTGCCAATAGCTCTTACACTACAACCAACTACAGGAAAAACAGGAATTGCCCAAAGCAAGACCAGGCTTTATAACTTGGCAAGATTTAACCATATAACATAAGGCCATCTTCACACTTTTTCCTAGCACTTCATGAATAAACATTTCTTTATTCAAACAAGTTGTATATTAACTAACTCCAGTAATTTCAATTCAACTTTGAATGGTAAATAAAGTCATTCTGGCAAGACAACTGGCTTTGCAATTCAAATTACAAAAATTTTAATAATGGGGAAAATAAAAATTAGTGGCATGATTCCTAAGGCGCTGTAATTCCAATACTTTTATGACAACAGTAGAAAGCACACATAAATAGTTCTCAGTTTACAAGCTGAGGGATTTTCTTTGGCTATGCATCATCAAACGTATTTACCTGCAATCTTACAGGGGTATTTCTTTCAGAAACCGATTAAGCATCTGCTAAAACTCCAAAATTGTCCAATGCCAGACATTAAGAGGTAATGCTGCTACTGCTCAATAAGTAACAATGAAACAGTCACTGGATTAAATTATTTCCTTACATTATCACCATAAACAATAATTATTTGGCAGCTGCCCTTTGAAAGCTTTGCATGTGCTTATGAATAAATCAGGCCTTATTGATTTACTAAAGCCAAAACGTTTTACATTTTGCTCTTCTTCTATGAGGCATAATCCCGCACTGCTCTTAGTGATGCTGCAATGCAATATGTTTCTTAATACTTTTAATATGAAAGATTAATACTGATTAGTTTTTTAAGTAGAAACGCTGCTCTTTGGCCACTAAAACCTAGTTTCTGAAAAGGTCCCTGCAAGTGGAGTTCTCCGACTGCTGAGTAGAGTCACATCATAAGACAGAATTCAATGGTTTCCTTCCTCTTAACATTTAGCATAGTAATGACAACTCACACTAGTTCAAACATTAAATTAAATTACAATAGCAAGGTAAGAAAATATGGGACTGCAAAGAGCTCTCTCTACACGCTTTGTAAAACTATCATCTAGTCCTAGTGTGGCACTGCGGGTTAATGCGTTAGAGGGCAAGGTCGATTTTGAACCACAATGTCAGCAGAACAAGCTAACCTGCCGCTCCTCAGAAACCTATAGTGGGTCTGTTGCGTCCCACTCAACAGCACTTAACAACAACAAAACTAATAATGTGTCCCTCTTTCAATGAAATGATTACAGGAAATATAAGGCTACTTTGGATAATACTAAAACATCCTTAAGGTACTGAGTGCACAGGTAAGGTCTAAAAAGAGAAAAGTAGCCCTCTCCCACTGAACAGAATGGGTCGAATCACCAAGCACTTCTACATCCCCTTGCTCAATGCAACCCTGTTTTCAGACTGTCATTCACATGTCCATGATCTCAATTCAGCCTCCACTCACTACTCAGTCATGAACTCTTCGTTCTCTGGTTTTCAACAGGAAACAACCCACAATTCTTCATTATAGGCACTCACAACAACTTCCTAACTTAGTTGATCCTAGTAAAAAGCCCCAAGAGTGAGTCATTTAGAAATGTTTATTCTGTGCGCCATACAGATTCCTGGGCCATACTTTCATGGGTCTTAATCCCAAAACAAACCTCATTCTTCATCTCTCCTTGACTTCGAGTACACAAAAACAAACTCATTGATGTTGAGTCAATTCTGATTCACAGGGATCCTATAAGACAGAATAGAACTGCCTTATGAGGTTTAGAGGCTATAATCTTTATGGAAGCTGACTGACACATTTTTCTCTTGCGAAGTGGCTGTGGGTTCGAATTACTGATCTTTTTGGTATGCAGCCAAGCACTTAATCACTGTGCCACCAGTGTATAACACCCACTCCTGCCTTCCTCAACAAGGATCACAAACCAATAAATTTCAGAAATGAAGAGCAAGCATAACGACCCTGTATAGGGTTTCCAAGGCTTTAAATCTTCTCAGGAGCAAAAAGCTTCATCTTTCTCCCTCGGAGTGGCTATAAGGCTCAAACCTCAAACCTTGTGGTTCGCAGCCCATTGCTTATCATATGGAGCCACCACACTCCCTCATATACTATATACTATGTATATAAGGCTCTCTGGTAGCATGGTGGTTACCAATCGGGCTGCTAACTTCAAGGTCGGCATGGGAGAAAGATGAGGCTTTCTGCTCCTGTAAAGATTTACAGCCTCACAAATCCTGTACAGGGTCGCTATGAGTCAGAACCAACTCCACGGCACACAACAACATAATATACATGGAGTCCCGTGTGACACCGTAAAATAAGTACTAGACTGAAAGTTCATTTGAATCTCAAGTTCAGCTGTTCAAACTAACCAGTCACTCCTCAGAAACCCTATACAGGTTCCCTATGAGGAGAACTGACTTGATGGCACTTAACAACAACGTACTATATACTGTTGTTAAGTGCCATCAAGTCGGTACCAACTCATAATTATCCTCTGTACAATAGAATGAAATACTGCTCGGTCTTGTGCCAAGCTCACAATCATAGCTATGTCTGATCCCATTGCTGCTGCCACTGTGCCAATCCATCTCATTTGGTATCTTCCTCTTGTTCTTAAACCCTCCACCTTACCAAACATATTCTTCTCCAGGGACTGGTCCCTCCTGATAATCTGTCCAAAGTATGAGAGACAAAGTCTGGCCATCCTGGGTTTCTTCCAACATTGATTGTACTTTTGGCAGTCCATGGTACTTTCACTCATCTCCTCTAACACCATAACTTAATGATGCATTAATTCTTCTATGGTTTTCCTTATTCATTGTCCAACTTTCACATGCATGTGGGGTTACTGAAAATACAATGACTTGGGCCAGGTGCACCTTAGTCCTTAAACTGATATCTTTGCTCTTAAACACTTTTAAGAGGTCTTGTGCAGCAGATTTGCTCAATGCAATACGTTGTTTGATTTCTTGCCTGCTGCTTTCACGAGTGTTGATGGTTGATCAGAGTAAAATTAAGTCTTTGACAACTTCAATCTTATATGGATATTGTACATTGGTCCAGTGGTGAGAATTTTTGTTTTCTTTACATGGAGGTGCAAGCCATACAAAGGGCTGTGGTCTTTGATCTTCATCTACTTAACATTAAGTATTGTAAATACTCTTCGCTTTCAGTTTGCAAGGTTGTATCATCTGCAGGTTATTAATGAGTCATATCATACTGCAGGTTATTAATGAGTTTTTCTCCAATTCTGATGCCACATTTCTTCACATATTCCATGTTGTTGTTGTTAAGTGCACTGAGTCAGTTCTGACTATAGTGTGATTTATACACTATATGTATATATGTATACAGTATGTACGTATATACTACAGTTCCAAAGGGACGCTAGTAGTGTAGTGGTTACCAGGCTACTAACCTCAAGGTTAGCAGTTGGAAACTACCAGCCGTTCCATGGGAGAAAGATGAGGCTTTCTGCTCCTATAAAGATTTATAGCCTCAGAAACCCTGTACAGGGTTGCTGTGAGTCAGAACCGACTCCAAGGCACAGCACCACAACATAGTTCCATACTTTTCATCCATATGAGAAAGGAGACCTGATTCATAAACGAGGTACTAGTCTCAAAGATGAGATAACTGGTAGTCAACTCAAGGACAGAGCAAACTTAATGGTAATGGGAAGATTAGATCCCAGATCTCTTGTCTCCAGACACTGTGCTTCTCCCTTAAAGCCATTCTGATCCCTTGGATCGGTAAGAAAATCTCTCTATCACTACAGAACATTCCAAACAAAAACATGACGTGTCATGGATTGCCATAAAGGGTGTTAATATCCTGTGACGCCTTTTAAGTCTAACCACAGCAAAGATTGACCAGGTACGGTTGCAGAATGTACAACGATATTAGGTCTCTAAGACAGAAAACCGCACAAACAAGAATCCTTGTTCAAAAAATAGATTAGACTATTCCCTGTGGAAGCACTTCCGCCTCTGGCTACAAAGCAATAATTATCCTGTACTACAGCAATCAATAAAACCTCTTGCCCCATGAACCTGCTATTTCCTGACTTTGTTCTCTGTACTAAAGATTTCCACATCATATTGATTAGCTACTAAATTTTTTTTAAGTTCTTTAAAGAAAGCAATAAAGAAATCCTCACATTAGCATAACCTGTCATTGTCTGAACTGACTTCACATCTTTCAGTCACATTAATGGCAAATGAGCAGTTTCCCCTCTACAGGGCTTCCCCGTATTTCATTCTGAATTTGTCCTATTAAATGTGTCTACGTCTTGCCTAATAGCACAAGTCAGTGCGATACAAATTTGATGGTGTTTCTGAAACTGTAACTGCTGGCCATACTTTTCATCCATGTGAGAAAGGAGAACTGATTCATCAACGAAGCTCTGTCCTCAAACAACAGCATGGAGTGTTACCAAATGAGCCCATTTGTTCTTAGAGTGCTAAAATTCAGTACCCTGGAAGTTGTCATTAAGAGTGTTCACAAGAGAATCTATTATAAAGTGAAACCATCTCACAGCCTTTCCAAGGGCACTGAGCTACTAGCTACTAGACTGTTAGGGTGAGTCATGAATGAGATGGTGAAAGCACGAGCAGCAAGGGCTACAGCCTGACTCCCCTTCTGCAGCCCACTGAGTGTGCAGACACCCCTGGGGATAAACACATGTGGACGTGTGCGCGTGTCTTTCTTCTGAGACCGTAAGTGATCAACTTGCTGCCTTTTCTGAGCAATACACAGCCCTCCTTGTGAGTGCAATTCTCTATGATGTATGTCCTTCTGTACCTAGGGGTATCTTTAGTATTCGTGGCAAGTGGGAACTGGGACCATTCTCCTTCTCTGAGGACTGGCAGCTTCCCGGTACTGGGTCAGTATACATAATCCACCAAGATTGGTTCATTTTATGAAAGTTCAAAACTACCCAAAAACAAAATAAAATAAAACAGTTATCCCATCTGTTCCAACTTTAGTAACCCTACAGAACAGAGTAGAACTGCCCCATGGAGTTTCCAAGGCTGTAAATCTTTATGAAAGCAAACTACCACACCTTTCCCCCACAGAGTGGCTGGTGGGTTTGAACCACCAACTTTTTGGTTAGCAGCCAAGTGTCTTATTCACTGCATCACCAGGATTCCTTTCAGAACTAACAAGAAAATGAAATAATCGTACGTCACATCGTACCTTCTGAGTTCAGTGGGTATTTTAACTGAAAGTCAGATCAATTATTTACAAAAAATAAAAAAGACAGTGTTACATATAACTAAGTTAGATTGAGTCTAGGGTTAAGGGAAATAAGTATTACCAAATGCATTACAGTATGTTGCTTACCCTAAAACGGCTCTTTTTACCTGACAGTATGCTTAAGCAGAACTGGAATGGGAGTTAATAACAAAGCCTGACTCATTAGCAGCATCCACAGTACTCACCTGAACAGCATCCCATCAATACAGATGTTAGAAATACCATCTCAGAGATCACAATGCAAATGATACTGACTCAAAATGCAAGGAAGAAAGGTTACGTGGAGTTAGGGCTTTACTTGCCATAATAAATAGCACTGATTTTTTATTTCCTTACAGACATCTACTGGCTGCTATGTAGGAGCATTTTAACCTTTTTCATCAGGTCATTCAATTATTCAATATATATTTATCTAGAACTCGTCAAGCATAATCAAAATGGGCTACCTATTGGCCAATGTGCTACCATAGGGGTATACAGATGAGTGAACTCACACAAGGTCCCAGCATGCATGGACCTTACTGTCCAGAGGGTAAAATGAGCTCTAAGCAGAGAACCACAAAGAAAATTCAATCAAACCTAAATGCCAGTCAGGAGATGAGTGGGAAAACAAATGTGGCATAACATACAATGCAATATTATTCAGCCTTAAAAAGGAATGAGACATTATTATATGAACGCATAGGCAAATGCACAGAGTCAGAAAGTAGATTCATGGTTGATTGGGGCTGGGGTACAGAAAAATGGGGACTGACTACTAGTGGGTATAAGGTGTCTTTGGGGGTGATAAAATGTTCTAGAATTAGATAGTGGTGATGGTTGTGCAACTTTATGAATATATTAAAAATTACTGAATTCCATACTTTGAAAAGGATGACTTATGGAATGTGAATTGTGTATCAACTATGAAAAAGGAGGGGGGTAGTCCAGTTGCAGTCACTGTCAATACTAAGAGCACATGAAGCCATGTGAGCTTGGAGCAGGGTATGATGCTGGTTTCCAGAGAAAGAAATAGGTATGATGACAGTATGGGGGCATATAGAGGGGGCAATGGATAACTTGAGAAAGAGAAGAGAAAAGGAGTTCTAGGTACAGGAAAGAATAAGTCCAGTGACCCAAGACAAAAAGGAAAACAAAAAGGCTCTTTTTTCTCTTTCTCTTGAGATCCTACTAAGTAATCTAGCTGGTGGTTAAGGCCAAAGCAATGGAATCAGTCCAAACATGTGTCACATAAATTCAGCTCTTAAACTCCTTGCCATTTTTTATGCTCCTCCTTAGAAGGCCCACAATTATACATAACACGGGAGTATAGTAAAAACCACCAATCTGAAAAACAATGTCAAAACTTAGAAAACAAAAGGAAAAAGAAATTCAAAATGAGTTTTGAAATGGCATATAAATGTCTAAATCTTTTCAGGAAATATTCCACACATAGCTTGAGAGTTGGCATGAAAAGTTTCCAAATATAACTGCTGCTTCTATCACAGCCCTGGTGTGGCACAGTGGGTTAATGCACCACACTGCAAAGCCGCTTGAACTGCGAGGTCAGCGGTTCAAGCTCACCAGTCGCTCCTTGGAAACCCTATACAGGGTCTCTATGGGTCAGAACAGACTTGACGGCACTTCACAACAACAACAACTATCATATCAGGAAACAGAGAATCTGATGTTGAGATTCGAATTCTGGAGACTCCATTATTGTCACTTATAGGATCAGATGAGTTTCTTGAATTCATTTTTTAAATGCAGCTCGTTCTTTCCCAACCTTTACAGTACTGGCAATGTGAGCCAAATAAAAGTCTTTGAGGGGGTAGGGGGGAGGGCGAGAGGTAGTAGGGTGAAGAGGATAGACTGCTCTGTACATTGTAGGGGGGTTAGCAGCATCCCTGGCCTCTTTCCACTAGATGCCAGTAGCATATGCCCTCTCCTTCCCAGTAATGAAAACCAAAACTGATTCCAGAGATTGCCAAACTTCCCCTAGAGAGTAAAATTGCTCTGGTTGAGAACCACTGTTTTCTAGCAACTAAACTGATCTATCTGCACACGCTTTGACAATTCCCTAAAGAGTGATGTCATTTTTCCTCTTCTGTTTGGTTTACTACATGCTTCACACCCAACAGTCTCTCCATGACAAAACAGATTAAAATGTATTGGAAAAGCCTCTTTAAGATATTCTACAGTACTGCTCAAAATGTCAAATCTCTAAGGAAAAAGAAAAGTAACACCATCAATCAGCAAAGAGAAAATAAGACCTCAATCATTAGCATTCCTTCCACCTTCCTTACCTACCTACCCTCAGAAAGCAACTTGAGGATTATGCTCAAAAGCTTTCATCTCCTAACGGCCACTGTTGGCCAAACTGTCAAATCCAGCTGACATCCAAGCATGCACCCATGTCCCCTTGCTCCAGTAACCTTAATCTTTAAAGAGAAGGAGATCTTTCTACCAAAGCAATTATCAACCGTCTGCAAGGTTCTCTCTACCCTAACAGAGATGACAAATATTAAAAGTGATGATGGCTCATCACTCGAAAGTCTTCAAAATGTGGCGCAACTGTTGCCTGCATGTATAGAGCTTACCATCTGGGGGCATCAACACTTTGTTGTTCTGTGTGCACCACCCCACAGGGTGGAGATCTGCTATCACCACGTCACACCAGAAGTCAGCCCTACGATCCTCTCCATAACCACAGTAGCGAAGAAGCAGCAGCTGTCCACACGTTGTGATGATGGTGGCCACCCAGTATGTGTCCGGGTTGTTCTTATTGGCTACCTCCAGTTTCATTCCTGGCTGGAAGTTGCTCTGAATGCTGATTTCAACCTTAAGGAATCAGAAACATAGGAAAACCATTATTATACTAAATACATGCATGCAAGAGATTACAAGAACTATTAAACACACAGCCGTTAAAACAACATTTTTGGTTCCCAACAGCAGCAATACCTAATAGAAATATAATGCAAGCCAAAAAAACCTATTTTAAATTTTCTAATAGTCACAGTAAAAAAGTAAAGCTAAGTGGATTAAATTAATTTTCACAGTGCATTTCATTTAGCCCAACAGATCCTAAGTATTATTTCAACATGTAACCAATTTTTAAAATATTAAGATCCTTTACATTCTTGCTTTAGAATGAAGTCTTTGAAATTCAGTATATAATCCACACTTACTCACTCATCGCCACTGGGTCAATTCCAACTCATAGTAGCCCTTCAGGACACTGCAGACTGTTCCTTAGGGTTTTCAAGTCTGTGCTGAATCATTAAGCGATCAGACAACCTCATCTTTCTCACTTGGAGAGGCTGGTATGTTTGAACCACCAACCTTGCGGTTAGCAGCCCAATTCTTAACATACTGCACTACCAGGGCTCCTTACTCTACACCAAGAGCACAATTTCAATTTGGTCTGCACAATTTTCAAATGTCCAACAGCCTCATGTCACATGGCCAGTGACTATTGTGCTCAACAGCACAACCCTGGGTATATATATTTTTTTCCTTGGATTGTTTTTTTTTTAAACTGGAGTTATTTGCTGTTTTTATGTGCTATTGACTTGACAAAGTAGAAATGTCCCATAGGATTTTTCTATACTTTAATTTTTACAGGAGCAGACTGCCAGATCTTTTTTTCTGAAGAGCCTTTGGGCAGGTTCAAATCACCAACATTTCATTTAGCAGTCAATTGCCTAACCACTGCATCACCACGGTTAATTAGGGTGACAGCCTACTAATATTTATCAACTCTACCCACGACCCCTGGTGAGGCACTGTGGGCTAATGCACTGGACTACAAGGTCGATTTGAACCACAAGATTAGCAGTTCAAACTTAGCAGCCCTCCTTGGAAATCTTACACAGGGTCACCATGAGTCGGAACTGACTTGATGCACTTAGGTACTTAATAACATCATCTCAGCTGTATAACAGGAGGGGTCTTATTATGTTTTCATATTTAACTCTTAGTTTTACTAAGTCGTCTCTTATGCTGTCTAAAGAAGGTATTTGAAATAAACAAATCATTTGTCTTGCAGAAATCTATCATTCGTTCTCCAGCATCATTTCTATCACCAAGTCCAAATTTTCCAACTACTGGTCCCTCCTCTTTGCTCCCTACTTTTGCATTCCAGTCACCAGTAATGAGCAATACATCTTGATTGCATGTTTGATCGATTTCAGACTGAAGAAGTTGGTAGAATTCTTCTATTTCATCTTCACTGGCTTTAGTGGTTGGTGCATAAATTTGAATAATAGTGGTATTAACTGGGCTTCCCTGTAGGCGCATGGATATTATCCTATCACTTATAGCATTGTACCTCATGACTGATCTGGATATGTTCTTTTTGACGATGAATGCAACACCGTTCTTTTTCAATTTGTCATTCCCTGCATAGTAAACCATGTGGTTATCAGATTCAAAATGACCAATACCAGTCCATTTTAACTCACTAATGCCTAAGATATCGATGTTTACGCGTTCCATTTCATTTTTGACCACTTCCAATTTTCCCAAATTCATACTTCGTACATTCCATGTTCCAATTTTCAATGGATGTTTACAGCTGTTTCTCCTCATTTTAAGTTGTTGCCCATCAGCAAATGCAGGTTCTGTGTGCTTTTCTCCCCCGAGCTTAACTGTATTCATGTCATTATGGCCAACCCTACTTTGAGTAGGCATTTTTTTCCACAATCGCTTTCTGAGTGCCCTCCCACCTTCCAGTCCGATATCTGACAATGTTTCTCTGCTATACATAGAGTTTTCAGTGACTAGCGATTCGGAAGTAGTTTGTCACTCTTTCTTCCTAGTCTGTCTTTGTTTTGTAGCTCATCTGAAACCTTTCCACCATGGGTGACCCTGCTGGTTATTTAAAATACCGGTGGCATAGCCCTCAGAATTACAGCAACTCAAACCACCACAGCACGACAGACAGATGAGTGGTGGCCGTTTGGTTTTATGTCTATACTGTCTCTTTAAATTTCTATGTCAATCTTGATACAATCCTGATATAATCAGTTTACTAAGTGGTTACAATCACATTCAAAATAAATTATATTATTATACATGTAAGTATAAAAAAAGAAATGGAAATATCTACATGTACAAAGTCATGTAAAAAAAATTTAAAGGTTTTAAATTCCTTTTTAAAACAACACTTTACCTCCAAAAAGAATGAAGTATTTTATTAAAATAAAGAATGAAAATCCTAGCTTTTTAGTTCAACACAGAAGCAAAAAGGTTAGAGAATTATCCTAACTTGCTCATAAGAATCAAGTAAAATCTTTGCCCTCCACAGTCTAGTGAGACAATGTTTCTCAGAACTAAAATTTTATTTCCACTAAAGCAGTAGTAATGCCTCAGAACTTGGGTTCTGGAAAATTGAGCTTGATCCAAATAGTTTCTAAATACTTAGGGTCATTGCCTCTAATTTGACTCAACTGCCCACAAATGGCTCTAAAATGTTTATGTGTCATTTCAAAATAAAAGTATCAGTTCAAAATTAAAATATAAATCCAGGTACTAAGAAGCCACAAAACAACATACTACTTGCCTAGTTTGCTGGCTTCTATTTACTCAAATGAACCTAACCTCTCAGGCTGTATGCCTAGAAGGTAAGGGCATTTTCTAATTTTGCTTTCTTAGGCCTATGCCCCCCATTGCTGAAAGGCCCATTACAAGTCTCACTGACTCATTAGGGTTCTCTTTACAGTGAATCTTTACAGAAGCACTCTGCCCCATCTTTCTCCTGAGGAGCAGCTGGTGGGTTCGTACCTTTTGTTAGCAGCCCAGCACTTAATCACTACTTGCTTCTTACGCATAGCACAAAGTTGAAACTGTAAACCTTTTCACTCACATTGAGCACCCAACCCTGAGCCCAGCCACACATTAGATGATATGTCTTCGTGGCCTGTGTGCTTTCAGGTAGACAAGTTTGCAAGAGCAAAGTCCGTCTTACCTACAGCGAGCTATGAAAAATCACCAACCTTTCACAATTCCACCTTATTTCTAGGAGATCAAGGCTGAATGTCCCTCTTCTATTCCTTTCATCTCTCTATTAATTCACCTCCACCCTCTAAATGTAGATTAGAAGAGAGGCAATGCTTTACGTACATGTTTGAAAGATGTGTGAGGAGCTGCATTTGCACCTGTTTCTTCCAAATATTCTCCCCAATTGAAACCGATCTCCTCCAAGCTTGAGCCATCTTCTGTTCAAAAATAAAAAGAATATCAATATTATAGTGCATAATAGAAAGAATATTGAAAGTACCATGGACTGCCAAAAGAACAATAGACCTGTGCTGGAAGAAGTACAGCCAGAGTGCTCCTTGGAAGCCAGGGTGGCCAAACCTCATCTCTTATACTTTGGACATACTGTCAGGAGGGATAGTCGCTGGAGAAGGATATCATGTTTGGTAAGGTGGAGGGTTGGAGAAAAAGAGGAAGACCCCCAGCAAAATGGATTGGCACAGTGGCAGCATCAATGGGCTCAAACGTGGCAACAATTGTGAGGTTGGTCCAGGATGGGGCAGTGTTTCGTTCTGTTGTGCATATAATTGTTATGAGTTGGTAATGACTCGATGGCACCTAAGAACAACCACAACAAAACCCAACCCTCCTGCTGTTGAGTGGATTCAGAGTAGAACTGCCCCACAAGGTTTCCGAGGCAGTTATAATGGCTGATGGCCACATGTTTCTCTTGTGACTTCCAGTTAGCAACCTGGCACTTTAACCACTGCGTCACCAGGACTCCTGAAGAACTGAAAATCCTTAAGAGGTAGAACAGTTCAAGGGCATAACAGGATCTTACCGAATTCTTTGTATTAAGTGCAATGATTTTTGAGACCATTGGCTAAAGAAACACTGAAGAAACTCTGCCTCAAAAACCCTGACAAAAGTTAAGGGTGAATTTAGGTGTTTGATGCTCTTATGTGAATGAAGAAGACTAGTTCAAAACATAGTTGCCGCATTTTTGTGTCTTACCATGAAATTTGTCATTGTAGACACCTCAACCTTTAGGAAGGTTGGAGGACAAGATAAAGGAAACCTTTGGAACACTTGTGTTACACGAGAGGGCTTCACAAAGTTTGTGGGAAAATGTAATGAAAGGTTAATGGAATTTTTCCAGAAACTTTTTGAAACTCAACACTATTTGTCCACGGTCTCCTAACTGTGCACACAGTGATTTAATGGAAACTGGGGGTTACAAAATACTGTCACAGATTGTCAGTGCTACAGGTGACAATACAAAGCATTGACTCCAATGTCATTTTAAGGATAAGAAAAGTGAAGCCCAGAAAGTCTGCAAGTATTTAAGGCTCACAGAAAGTCAGCAGCAGAAACAGACCAGGTTGTCATCAGACAGATCCCTGATTCCCACCAGGTTCACGGGTTACACTCCTGCTTTCTGCCAAGACAGACCCCTCAAACAAAGATGCACCAGCAGAAACGAAAAGGACACATTTGTCCTCAAGTACAAGAAACAAAGAAAATACAATTAAACACACAAAATGGCTCTTAAAAACTTAACCTCAAGCTGTTGTTAAGTGCCTTCCAGTTGGTTCCGACTCTTAACAACTCTGTACAGGGTTTCTGAGGTTATAAATATATGCTTGCTGTTGCAAAGTATTGACAAGTGGGTTCTGACTCATAGCGACCCTGTATAGGGTTTCTAAGGAGCGACTGGTAAGTTTGAACCGCTGACCTTGTGGTTCAAACCAATCTTGCAGTCCAGAACATTAATCCACAGCACCACCCCAGGACTCCATAAATCGATACTGGAGCAGCAAATTTCTTTTCTCCCAAGGAGTGGCTGAGAGGCTTGAGTCACTGATCTTGTGGTTAGCGGTTCAGTACTTATCCTATAGAGCCATCATACTCCATAAGTAAGCGATTTTAAATTTGCACAGACCCACAAACCCTGTCTCTAAAATAAATCAACATTTTTTATGAAAGAAACAAGTGTAAATTGTTTCAATTTGATGAACTTGACGTATACTTATGGACGTAGTAGCTCAATACAACAACTGAGAGGGAAGGAGTCCTCACATCAAGTATCAATCCTATCCCCTCTGGATACATGGTAGATAGGGCTACCTAAAAGGAGCAGGTAATAAAGGCATGAAGTGACTGGCTTACAAGTTTTCAAGAGGGAGTTTAGTTTAAGAGTGTATGGGGTAAGGTAGAGTCCCCATTGAATAGTTTTCATCTTGTCTAGATGGGTCTGGTGAAAAGAGATGGGGATAAGATTCTTATGATTCAATAGTAATTGTTATCATGACTAATTGCAACTGTCACAGCTGTAAAGGTAGAAGTTCTGTAACAAAAAGTAGGGAGTAATTAATGTTACAGTCCAGAAACAGAGGACCCTAGGACCATCTGCATGAGCAGAATGTGGGGCCCTTTCCAGAGAGGCAGCAACACCAAAGATGGAGGCAGAGATGAAGACATGGAGCAAGAGAGCAGCTAAGGACTCCAGACTCATGGAAAGAGAGGGACTGAGTGCTGGCAGCCAGGAGGCAGGCTTGCAGAATGTGCCCTTTGGTTGTTTAAATTATTATATATTCCTGAGTGCTTTTGTATACAGCACCCCCCCCCCAAAAATAATAAAACAAAGGGAGCAGAAGCAAACATTGTTGAATGATGATGCATGGAGGGGACTGTAATCATTGCAATGAAAGCAATAAATGTAAAGTTGATGTTCTCCCATGTAAACGATGATTCAATTCACAATAAAAACTTCTTAAAAACTTTTTGATTCTCTGTCTTGCTTTAAAAGACCTCCAGATTTCCCCTCCTTGGTGTTAAAGACATGATTTTGATGGTACATGGCGGGGATTGTAATCGTTGAAATGAAACGAAGTGCATGATTTGTTTCATGTAAAACTGTTGATTTGCACTGTAACCTTCACTCAATTCACAATAAAAAGTTATTTTAAAAGAAAAAAGGATATAAATTGTGCAACTGAAAAGGACCAGATGATGTATTTTAAACAACAGAATATCTACATATGATGTTCTTGCTTCAAATGGAGAGAAGTAGTACGGGGTACACATTTTTTTTAACTTATGTGCAAGGCTATCAACTCTACTAACTCGATGGCACTTAACAACAACAATTATAAGGGAAAAACAAGCAGTAGGAAGAGCCAACAACAAGAGTTTCAAAAGTTTAGATTCTCTTGTAATAATTCTCAATAGCTGTTCAAGCCCATATTGATCCTGCACATTACAGCCTATTTCATTGGCCAACAATAAATGGTGGTATCAATATGCTATTAAGGAGCTCTGAGAGCATAGTGGTTACAAATCGGGCTGCGAATTGTAAGGTCAGCAGTTCGAAACTACCAGAAAGATGAGGCTTTTTGCTCCTGCAAAGATTTACAGCCTCGGAAACTCTGTTCAGGGTCGCTATGGGTCAGAACCGACTCGACGGTACTTAACAACAACAACATATGCTATTAATGCTGCTGTTAACCGTCGTGACCGATGCTGACCCGCGTACGACAAAATGAAACATTGCCCTATCCTGCAGTATCTTCCCAATCGTAGGTGTGGCTTGAGTCCACTGTTGTAGCCACTGTGTATTCTGAGTTGCCTTCCAACCTCAGGGCTCATCTTCCAGCATATACCAGACAATATTCTGTTGTGTACTATAGTACTTTCATTGGATCATTTTTTTTTAAACAGATCGCCAGCCCTTTCTTCCTTGTCTGCCTGAGTTTGAAAGTTCTGCTGAAACCTGTCCAGCAAGAACAACCCTGCTGGTGGTTGAAATCCTAGTGGCAGAGCTTCCAGCATCACAGCAACATGCAAGCCTCCACAGTAGGACCAACTTGACAGATGGGTGGTTGGTTCTTAATGTACAAATGATATATCCTAGCAAGGTGGACCAGGAGAATCTATGACAGGAGGACCTACCTAGGAAACAAAGCCCTGTGCTTGGAGATTAGGGCTAGGAAAAGTAATTTATTGGTAACACTCTACATAGTCCCAGAAATTGATAGAAGAGGATAACTTTTATAAGGTCAGCAAATGCTTAATTGTTACCTTCATTTTCAACCATAAATTTTACCATTTACTTACCCATAAATTAAAGTTTATTTACAAATTAAAGTTGGGAGTCCTGGTATGGCGCAGTATGATGAAGCACTGGACTGCAAGGTTGGTCTGAACCACAAGGTTGGTGGTTCAAACTCACCAACCTCTCCTCAGAAACCGTCTACAGAGTTGCCATGGGTTGGAACAGACGTGATGGCACTTAACGACAACAACAATAATAAATCAAAATTGCTTAGAAATGCCTCATCAAATGTAACTCCAATAAGATGGTTTATAATCAAATGACCAAGGGGGTTAAAAAGCCATCTGAAGATTAAAACCTTTTCTTTGTACCTCTCACAGCATGATACTTCATCCAAGGATCTATGCATTTCAAGCAGAAATATGTTCCGTTAAGAATATCACCGATTCCCACAGTCAGCAGTAAACAAGGGATAATGGGACACGAGAACTGCTAGGATACAATGAGTTTAGAAGCTTGGATGGCACAAGCGGTTTGCAATCAGAGGCTAACATAAACACTGGTGATTCGAACCCACACAGAACAAAAGCCTGGTGAATTGCTCCTGTAAAAATTATAGGAAGGACCACCTTGAAAGGCAGTTCTATTTTGCAACACATGGGGCCACCATGGGGTCACCAACTCAACAGCAGCTAAAAACAAGACACAGAAAAGCAAAGAAAATTCTAGCAGTCCCATTCTGAGAAACCTCTCAAGAGTGTCACCTAGTAGCTCTGCTTGCAATCTTCCCCAAACAGAGCTGGCCATCTATTTTGCACACCATTATCTTCAGGTTTACCAAATTAATTGTATTTATTTGTTTTCTGGAAGAAGTGCAGCCAGAGTGCTCCCTGGAGGACAGTATGGCCAAACTTCATCTCTCAAACTTCAGACATACTGTCAGGAAGGACCAGTCGCTGGAGAAGGATATCATGTTTGTTAAGGTGGAGGGTCAGAGAAAAAGCGGAAGACCCCCAGGGAGACAGATTAGCAAAGTGGCAGCATCAAAGGGCTCAAGCATGGCATCAATTTTGAGATTGGCCCAGGACCATGCAGTGTTTCATTCTGTTGTGCATAGGGTCACTATGAGTCAGTACCGACTCGATGGCACCTAACAACAATAACAAGTCAACTCAGAACTATTTATTTGCTAAGGTCACTGGGTGTTGTGGCAGTTTGATAGCTAACCCAGTGCAGACATCACATCCCACTTTTCTAGCTTCAGTTCAAACCACACCCCATTGTAGACCCTACCTGCTGCTCCAGCTTCACAAAGTGACCACACATTGTCAAAGCAATGCAGAATGAGCTACCCTGTATCTGTAAGTCCAGTTCTCTACTAATTGCTGTACATGCATCCCCTCGTTTAATCCAAGACCCCTGACAAATGGATACTATTATTCCCACCTCACAGAAAAGAGGACTAGAGTTCAGAAACATTAGATCAACCACTTAGGATAACACAGCAGCTCACTGTCAGTCAGGAGTCCAACACAAGCAGCCTGATTTGGAAACTGCCTCTCTTGACTTACTAAGTTAAGCACTTCACCTTGCCGTTCATTATTCCTCTGCCTTCTCATGCTTTTTATTCTGCATCAAGAACCATCCTACCACGGCCACCCCATGCTCCACCTGAAGACTCCAAGGTGACCTTTAAGGCCTGTTGTTGTTGCTGTTGTTAAGTGCCATTGAGTCGATTCAAACTCATAGTGACCTTGTTTAGGGCTTCTGAGGAATGGCTGGTGAATTTGAACCTCCAATCCTGCAGTTCAAACTGACCTTGTGGTCCAGTGCTTTATCTTACAGTGCCACTTATCAACCTCTTAAACACTCCAAAGTCAAAGCCACAACCAGGAGACAGGGAGAGTACCTAGAACCCTATTTTAAGGAAAGAACCCAGAGAGAAGATGTGGACATAAAAAACTGGTCCTAAGGAGGCAAAAGTCCTGGGTCAATCTCTATGATAGAAGTTTTCTAAAAAGTATAGCATTTAAAAATGGAATGGTCACTCTTTTTTGAGTGACTCCTTCCTGCACACTGGACACATTCAAATCAATACTGAATTGTTAGTGCTGTTAAGTGCCAGTAAGTGCATTCTGATTTCTGAGGCAAGGCTGGTTGGTCTGAAATGTGTCTTGTGTGGTTAGCAGTACAGAGCTTATCCTATAGCATCACACCAGACTCTACTGCACACTATCAAGCTGGTTCTGACTCACTGTGACCCTGTATTGGGTTTCTAAGGTGAGGCTGGTGGGTTTGAACCACCAACCTTGTGGTAAAAACCTAGTGTTTATACTACAGTGTCACAACAAGACACATTCAAATCAACACTGGCCAAAAGCTTGGGATCAGAGCCTCGGTGAATCTCTTTACCATTATTTCCCCAACCTCAATGTTCAAACCAGTGGTGAAGGGAAGACCACAGCCTAAAATATCAACCTCAATTTTTCCTGCTGCTCTTTATTCCTCATGCAGTTTTAATCTAGGCTATGAGTAGTTTGCCAAATGTTTTGTGTCCATAAATGTTCTGTTCATAAAAGGCTACATTCCAGTCTCTTTCCCAACTATAAAATAAAAAATTTAAACCTAATGAGTCATCATGGCTATTCAGGCTCATATTGGCCCTAAAGGACAAAGTATGCTTTCTGAGGCTCTGTATCTTTAGGGGAGCAGATAGCCTCATTTACCTCCCTCAGTGAAGCTAAAGGGTTCAAACCACTAACCTACTGGTTAGTAGCCCAACTCTTAACCAACTGCACCACCAAAACCCCTTTTTCTCAATACAAACAAACAAACAAACAAACAAAAAGCAAACCATGCAGAATGCACCTTTGGGTATTTAAACAATTATTATATATGCTTAAGTGTTTTTGTGTACATTAAAAAAAAAAAAAAAAAAAGGGAGAACAAACAAGATGGTGGATAGAGTAGAAGTGCAGTAAGGAGCTCCGTCAGCAACAACACAGGATACAGGACCAAGCAGGCTCAGGGAACAGTCCCAAAATTCTAGCCACCATATAAAGGAATATTTAGAAGGCTGGAAGGCTTACAGCTAGGGAAATTTGTAGCAGAAGTAAGAAATCCATTATTCTAATTCAAGACACTCAGCTGCTCCCGGAGCTGCCATCTTGGGTGAGACCAAGCAGGGGAAGGATCAGAACAGTCAGGGACACCTGACAGAACTGCAGAGATCAAGTTGTGGACATTCTTTCTTTTTATTTATTTATTTATTTTGATATCTGTGTATTGGTCTCTCGCTGCTGTCTGTGCACCTCTATTCTGGTGACTAGAGGGTGGTGCCTGAGCGAGGAAACACCCCACCTCCAATCCCACCCCCAGAGGGTGCGCACAGATCTCCACCACATTTAAAGTGACAGTTTCCACTTAAAACCAAATGGCAGCGAACAGCCACAGCTGACCCTGAACTGTTTATCATTAGGAAAAAGGCCTAAACGGGGATTGTGGAGCAGGACATGCAGACTAAAATGTAAACAGGCCAAATATTAAATCCTGAATTATGTCCAATGACCAACCGTGGCATCTTGAAATTTCACAAGAAGAAGAGTGAAAAGGGAAGCCCATCTCCTGATCAATTCTACCTGAAGTCAATCAAAAAGCATAAAAAATACCAAAATACACACCTATCTAAGTATTAAGGCCACAGATAACTCTTGAATATGCCCCCCAAAACAGAAGCAGGTAACCATATCAGCACATGTCCAGAAACAAGATAAAGTGACTAAGACAAATGAGCTGTAAGTAGACCTACTCTCCATACTGGAAGATGAGCAGGCTGTGGAAATGCCTGAGAAGGAATCAGAAAAATGATTATAAAATGTATCAAAACACTATATAATGGAGTTGAGAAAAATAAGGAAGAAGTCGAAAGCACTACAGAAACAATCACATACAATAGATAGAGCAATGGAAACAATTAAAAACCTACAGAAAGAGGTCCAAATGATTAATAATAGAATATCAGAAATGGATAATACACTGAAAAGGCAAAGGATTAGAATTGAATAGATAGAAGCCAGAACTAGTGAGCTAGAAGATAAATCTCTCAACACAACTAAGATAGAAGAGCAAACACAAAAAATGATTAAAAAAAAAAATCTGAAGAAGGCCTAAGATTCATGTTGGAAAACAAGAAGAATAAGTTAAGAATTATTAGCATTCTGGAACAGGAAGAATCACAGAAGTCCAAAGACGATAGTTGAAGAGCTTCTGGAAAAAAATTCCCCTAACAACATGAAAAGTGAAAAGATAGGCATTCAAGAAGCTCAATGAACCCCAGGAAGGATAGACCCTAAAAGACAATAACCAAGACATATAAAAATTAAGCTTTCCAAAATCGAAGATAAGGACAGAATCCTGAAAGCAGCTAGGAAAAAGAGAAGTGTAACATACAAAGGCAAGCACGTCAGATTAAGCTTGGCTCTCTCAACAGAAGGCAATGGGGAGAGATATATAAAACCCTGAAACAAACACACAAAAAAAACTGCCAACCAAGAATCCTCTACCCAGCAAAGCTGCCAATCAACTACAATGCTATAATCAAAACATTCCAAGATAAACAGAAGATAAGGGATTTTGCCAAAGCCAACCCTGCTATGAAAAACATCCTAAAGGAAGTTCTGTGGACTGAGAACCAACAAGAACAGACAACAACCAGAGAATGATGTATGTGGCAGCATCACCCTGAACTCAATAGACAAATGGAAGAGTCAAGAACAGAACAAAATTATAAGAACAGAGGATCTGGGAAGTCAGTCTATGATCAAAACAATTACAACGTGAAAGAAGGTAAACACAGAGGAACAGAGATCCAGGTGGTGGGAAGGTCAGGTAGATTACAGGATAAAATAGACTGTCTTAAATGGAGAGAAGAGTTAATAGAATACAAGTTAAACACAATAGTGGGGTTGGTGTGGGGGGTTTATTTTGGTGTTGAGGAGGGCAATACAAGTAGGGGGAGGCAGAGGAAGAACAAGATAAGATAGGGGAACACTGAAACAGGTTTGCATGGCCTACGTGGGACAGACGTAAATAGTGATGCATCTTCAACCTTGGAACAACAGGGCTCTGGGGTACAGGGATATAGGCATAGCTTGAAGAGAGGAAATAATATTAAAATGCTTGACTGTCTTATGAATATTGGTTTCCCTTGCCTACTATTGTAAAATAGACACTTGAGTGGGATAGAAAGGAATGTTGGAAAACATAAATACAGAAAACTTGTAAGCCTGTCTCCTGCTATAACTGATTGGAATACCTAAAAGGGGTTCTAGAACTTGCCCAGTGAAATAGGCCTCGAGCAAATTCTTTGCAGAGCATAGGACCTTAGGGGGAATCCTGAATCCCATCCAGAACTTTCTAAGGTGGGACATTCCCACTAGCAAGGACAAGCAGACCAGCCTGGAACAGCTAGAGTGACAGAAGATACATCTTCAAAGAAAGATCATCAGGAAAAATCCCAAACAAAAATGTCAGCATGACTGGCTACTACAAGAATAAGCAAGCTGCTCGCCTGGAAGCAATCAAGGCAAGCAATGAATGGAGGCATAAAGTCCAACAACTAAATCCAGGTGCCTTTCATAAACTAAGAGAACCATTTCAAGAGAACGTAAAGCAAGAGTAACCTTAAAAATGAAGCTTTAAAGCCTATCTGTTGTTCTAGAAGACAAGATGATGTTGGAACCAAGAATGATCAGATATATTTGCGTAATGTAGCTCTGTACTATCAGAAGAATAATATCCAAAGAACAGTCCTACAACAAGAATCCTTAATTTCTTTTCTTGATTCTGCCAATAATTAACTATGTGAAGTTTACCTCACGTCATTATATATATTTTATGTATAAAATGTGATATCCATCAAATACTTAAAAATTCAATGCAGTGGAGAAAATAAATTCAAATGTCAGACTCAACTACCTTAGCTTAGTAAATGTATCTATTGTCAGGGACCAGCCTCAACAAACTTATTAGGGGGCTAAGGAAGGGAGATGTGGAGTAGGTAAAAGGAATCACACAGAGTCGATACTTTGTGTTGAATCTTCTTCTAACTTTACTCAATTTTTTAACTTCTTATATACCGTTACAATACACCATGATCTCATAGTAATCAATTTCTTTAAAGTATAATCTATGCTGTCATTACATTTACTTTTGATTCATGAATCTTCTAGTTACATCAAAGAACATCAAAATATTTTCCTTGATCATTTCACATACTGCTTCCTTATACTCCTTGTTGTTGTCAAGTGCCATCGAGTCGGA